>NW_008344644.1:2815294-2827757 GCF_000622305.1 Nannospalax galili
GTGTATATATAAGGAGAGAGAGAGTGTGTGTACATGAAATTGGGCTGGGGCAGTAAGGGACGAGGTGATGGGGGAAGCTCTAAATACCATCAAATTACATTGCATGAAAATCTTAAAAATGCAATTGAAAAAAACCTCTAAAAAGAAAGAAAACATTGTCAGGCATTAATGTCTTTGGTACTATATGTTGTATTAAGACGATCTCCCTTCTATATCACCTGTATTGATCTCTCATCAATTGCCATGAAAGAGCAAGTGTACCCCTACTTTTCATCTTGTCTAAATATCTTTCCTCCTTTGCATTTAGATCAAATAAAGAAGCTTTGATATTCATTTTTAACTCCCATAACAATCCTATCTTTCCTTAAGATCAAAATGTTAAACATAGTTTAATGTATTTATACAAATTCTCACATATCTGAAATACTTGGTGAACTGAGTAGTCTAAGCTGATTATTAATCAATTTATAGATTCAATTTTATTTCTAAAATAGAACTCTGGAGGAATGTCGTCTTCCTCAGCTCAGCTCTGTCTGCTCAGGAGGCATTGTTAACTTACCACTACATTAAATGGCAGATAAGAGTAGATTAATGTAGCAGAAGAAATTCTGACTTTTGGACTGGACAGATGCAATTCCCATCATGATTCCACTATCTACTAGCTGTGTGATTCTGGATCAGTACCTAACCTTACTAACTTTCAGTTTCTTACGGTGTAACCTGAAACCTTTTTTTTTTTTTTTTTTTTTTTTCATATTTAGCTATAAGGGAAACTGCCCTAGGACCTGGAATATGCTAAATGTACATGAGATGTGAACTTTGTTTTCCATGTTGTCTCCAGGAATCCTCACACAATACTTAACTCTGAGTATTTGAAATACTTCTATTTTTAAAAGCAGACAAGGCCTGTGGCAATGGCTCAATTAGTAATGTGCTTGTTGTGTGCAAAAACAATGACCTGAATTCAGATCTTGGGCACCAATGTAGAACCTGGGCATGATCGTATATGTCTGTAACTACAGTGCTGGGCAGCAGAGACAAGTCTATCTCTGTGTTGACACTGCCTGCTCCTGAGCCCCTTGGGGGTAGGGGTAAGAAGGCTCAGAGTCAACCACACAGACTCCGCGAGTCAGGTAAGTGACAAAACAGACTCGTTTATTGCGGATATTGGGCATGCCTATATACCCCCTCCCAGTGTCCCATCAGTTCCTCGGCTGCTCAGTGCTATGCTGCCTCTTTTTCAGTGGTCTCTCTCGTCAAGTGTTCTTGTGTCAGCTGTTTCTCCCAGGTCAGGCAGATTTCAGGTTGGCTTAAGGGGAAGTAACTGTTGTGCATGCACCATAGCATGTTTACCAGGCCCGTCAGCACTTCCTCCTATATCTCTGGAGCTTGTAAAACAGTCAGCATAGAAGAATCCTGGAGTTTTAAGTTCATTGAGAGAATCTGCCTCAAAAAACATGGAGAGTGATAGAGGTAGGTGTGCTGGATAGCTTTAGTGTCAACTTGACACACCTGGGTTGAGGGAGCCTCATTCGGGGAATTGCCTCTATTGGACTGGCCTGTGGCCATGTCTGTAGGGCATCTTCTTGATGAGTGATGTGGGAGGGCCCAGCCCACTGTGGGTGGTGCCACCCCGGGGCAGGTGGGCCGGTGTTACATAAGAAAGCAGGCTGAGCAGGGGCCAAGGGAGCAAGCCAGTAAGCAGCGTTCCTCCATAGCCTGTGCTCCAGCTCCTGCCTCCAGGTTCCTGCCCTGAGTTCCTACCTTGGGCTACCTGATGAACTACGTGAGACCTGGGAGATGTAAGACAAATAAACCCTTTCCTCCCCAAGTTGGTACTGGTCAGAGTGTTTTGTCACAGCAATGAAGAAACAAACTAAGACAGTAGGCATTCAATGTCAGCCTGTGGCCTGGATACACATATGCACACGTGGGAATTTGTGTCTTACATATGTTCATGCACACATGCATACACACAGACACAGATAGATGGAGAGAGAGAGAGAGAGAGAGAGAGAGAGAGAGAGAGAGAGAGAGAGAGAGTGGATACAGACAGAGACAGAAACAGAGCAAAGACCATAAAGTAAAAGACTATACCTTCCTTCTGTTTTCTACATCTAAATTTAAATGCTTGATTCTACATATTTCTTTTTCAGAAAAAGCACCACAAATGCTTCTCAATTATCTATTCTATGTATGTCCTTGATCATATCTTTAGAGTTGTTCATTACTATAATTCACCAAATATCTTTTTTTTTATCTCTTTCTACTTCCCTTTTTCCTGCCATTCAAAAAATGGTGTTTTATTATTTGAGAAATTCATATATGCATATAATGGCTTTTGATCTTATTGACCTCTACTCCTTCCCCTCCAGCTCTGCCCATCACTCTCCACCATGACTTCCTCATCTCAATGTCACATACTCCTTTATTTAAACTCCCTGAGTCCTCTCAGTGATGCAAGTATGTATATGAGTGTAGGGTCATCTACTGGAGTATGTCTAGTCTATTAGGAATCTCATCCCTGAGCAAAATAGATTCTTCTACCCACAATAGCCATCCATTTTCTATAGTTCCTCAGCTAGGGTTGGAACTTTATGAACCTGTCCATTATCCATGCTGGAACTAGACTGGCTTGATATTGTGGGGGCCTTGTGTGTGCAGTCACAGTTGCTGTAAGTCCACTGATAAAGCACCCTTGTCAAATTCAGAAAACACTGTTTCACTGCAGTCATCCAGGACCTCTGGCTCTTGTAATGTTTCTGTCCCTTCTTCTGCAATGACTCCTGAGAGTATGATAGAGATGTCACATTTAAGACTGAACACTCCGTATTCTTTTATTCTCTGCATGTTGACCACTTGTGAGTCTCTATTAATCACCATCTACTGCAAAAAAGCTTCTTTGATGAGGGGTAAGAGATGCACCAATCCATGGTATAATGGTAAGTCATTAGGGTGCAGTTTAATACTATGTCTATTTAACAGAGTAATAGTATTAGGTTCTCCACTAGAGCCTATGATCTACCCAGACATGGGTTATCAATCCAGTTAACAATACCAGGCATGAGTTCCATGTTGTACAGCAGGCCTTAAAACCAGTAAGAAAGTGGTCGGTTACTTCTGCATCATTCACACCATTATTGTAGCAGAGGGCATGTTTTACCAAGCCAGTCACTACTGTAGCTCTCGGGGTTCACAGCTGTGTAAGACTGCTGATTACTCTTCTTCCCTAGTAGTGTGCACATCACCTTCCATCATGAAGAAAAGTAGCCAGTAAGGAGGAAGCTTCTCGGTGGGTACTGGCTTAATTTGTCTGTGTTCTATGATGTAAGTATGTGATGTCTTCAGTAATAGCATTTTACCATCAAGTTCTACAGGCTAACCAAGGGCAATGGCAATAGTCTGCAATGGTTGAGGGTGTGGGATCCCACTGACCAACAACTCAAAAAGAGGTAACCCACAGGTGGCACTGTGTTTTTTCTTCAATGGCCTATGGCGCCTGGAAGCAACATTACCTACCCATATAGAGTATCTCCATTTAAACTCTTTTTAAAATTTTTTTTTATTTATTATTTTTATTTTATGTGTATGTATTGCCTGCATATAGTGCGTAAGTGCACCCATGTCGTGCAATGCCCGCAGAGGTCAGAAGGGGCTGTCGGATCCCTTGGACTGGAGTTACAGACAGCTGTTAGCTGCCATGTGGGTGCTGGGATTCGAGCCGATCTTCTGCAAGAACAACCAGCGTTCTTAACCACTGAGCCATCTCTCCAGCCCCCATTTAAAGTCGTTATGTGTTTATATTTTAGGAAACTTCTAAGCAGAAGTTTTCCATATGACTTTTTCGAGGTCTTTAGTTTTAGTTCTCTCTCTCTGTTCTCCTTCCTCCATCCTGCCTTCCTGTCTTTCACCCTACAAACTCTTCCTGTTCAATTATTCCCCTATTATCGCAAAACGTTTTAAAGTTCCTTACTCCAAAATAAAAAAAAACATTATAACGTGGAAAACTTTATTCAAACTCTAGTTGACCTGCAAACTGTTTTCTGAGCACACTGCTTCTTAAGAGTAGGATCCCCTGGTCTGCACCCACATACTCTGCAACCTATTGAGCATCTGTCACGTTGCCAAAGTGGTTTCATATTTCCGTCCACAAACTTCTAGTATTCTAATAAATGACGTCTTCAACTAGTTATATTGCATTGTTTCTCTGCTACTCTTGACAGTTTGCAATGTTAGCATAAAAGCTTTCCTCTTTTAATTTTTAGAAACATTTATCTTCATAGTTCAAAAATTCCAAATATTATGCCTTTTCAGATTTCTGACATTTGATAATTAGAGGCTTCCACCATGAATATATACTTTTCTTGAAATAATTGTTTCCTGTGACATTATCTATTATCTGACTTTCCAATCTCCCTTCCTATAATACATCTATCCATGCAATAATTCCCTAAAAATAATACCAGCCAACAGTTCCTTTAATAAGAAAAATAACCATTCACAATGAAAAAGAGGGAGAATCTTTGTGACATAGAGAAGAAAGACTAACACCCCATATAAGACCCCCCCTTATCCTAAAACTCATCCAGGGAACCAGCAAGATTTGTTTCGTGTTTGAAGAGCACCATCTTTTCCACTGGCTATGATTTTGCTCTTGTTAATGTGTTCACTTGGAAGTCACACATCCTTGTTCTCTGCTTGGAACACGCTAACTCATCCTTCAGGATCTCAGATCACATGGTTTCCTTCTGTGATGTTTATCTTGACCTCTACTAGATAAAGTCAATTACTTTTTTCTTTTTGATTTTAATTTTATTTAAGCCAATCCTTAACTATGAAAATTTTTTAATAAATGTCAGACTAACTCTAGGAAACACACTAGTATTTCTATCTCTGTGTCATGTCCCAACACTCTTCTGGCAGTAATCATTGAAATCACTTATTAAATATATAATATGCATACATGCCAAGTTCATTATTTTGTTAAAACTAGAGATTCATAATCTATTATTTGCTATGGCTTCTGCAAGTGGAAGAATTGACCTAATTTATAAAAGATGTTTCTGAATAAACATGTTTTCTCTTTAAATTTAAGAGTGTGTATGGTCAAGGGGCTGGAGAGATGGCTCAGTGGTTAAGAGCACTGACTGCTCTTGCAGAGGACCCAGGTTCGATTCCCAGCACCCACATGGCGGCTATTAGCCGTCCTTAACTCCAGTTCCAAGGGAATCTGAAGGCTTTTTCTAACCTCTGTGGCATTGCATGCCATGGGTGTACTCACAAACATTCAGGCAGTATACTCATACACATAAAATAAAAATAATAAATAAAATTTAAAAAAAGAGTGTGTGTGGTCAAATATTTGAATGATCTTTTCATGATTTTTTGTATTTTTGAACAAATATTTGTGGAAAATGTAAGAAAAATATGCATGTACAAATAAAAATATAAATAAATATGTATGTATTATCTTCCCAGCTCATTAGACTAATTTCTACTTGACTTTTCCCTCTTTCATACTGTTATTTCATTATTCAAACTTGTTTTGAATAACTTCTATAGTAAACTACTTTAAGTGCTACTCCAATATCTTCCTGTATCTTCAATGAATTATCAGCTATCTATTAAGCTATAGAAAACTTTGCTTTAGTGAATGAACAAGGCCTTGGCTAAGAGGAGAGGGAAGCAGTGTCCTTTTTCTGAGACCGTATTATGTGGTCATTCCATCCAGTTGTGATGCTTTGATTTTATGGTACATTTATTCATACCAGTTTCTGCTGGTGGTATAAGTGGGCCTCCAGTGAGCCTTTCTGTCTCCTATACATCTGTCTCTTTGTCTACCCCTGTGTTCTGCTTCTGCTTCCACTTTCTCAATCATGCATCCTCTTTCATTTCACCATGCATTCTGCACAAAGGTGCACCCACCCCTACTCTGTCTCTTTGTGAAGTTATTGCTGTGTGGGCAGTGACTCTGCTGTGTCAGCCTCAAAGTGTTGAATGTGTCTTGTCTTAATTGCTTTTTCTGACTTTACCATCATGCAGTTGACCAAACTACTGGCCTATACTTTTAATGGTCTCACGTGTCTGTAATTTCACCTCTGGTTCCCCCAGTCTCTAACACCTAAACACCTTCACCACAATTTATTTATGACTCTCTTTACTGCCATCTACTATACTATTTATCAGTTCATTCCTGATCTTTCTTTGAAGATTATTCTTGGTTTGTCCGGGTCAACTCTATCTTCACCTGCACCCCACACTAGAACTTCTGGGTTTTGCAAGTGTCATCCAAAAAACAAGCATGTTCTGTCTCCATACATCCTAAAAACCAAACCAGGCAAAAAAACTTCCCTTAGTACACTAAATCCAAATTTGATAAAAGAGATAAATTATAAAGCAATTAGGAAAAGAAATGAAACTATTGATATGGTTTGTACTAATTAAAAACTTTTGCATTTGATAATTAATAATAGATTAAAACATAACTCACAAAATGAAGACACAGTTATAACTAGTCATAAACATATGCTAAACTCTAAAATAAATCTATGAAGCATAAAGCATTAAAAATATACCAAGAACTTAATAAATAAATGGAGAGTATATCAAGATAAATTCAAATAGAGTGGATGTGTCTTATTAAATATGTAAAAGGTGGAAACTCTTTATAACTAAGTGAATGCACAATTAATTATTTTATTTAAGGAAATAGAAAAATATTTAAAATACTTTCAGTCAGATGTGGATATCTTAGGGTCTCCTCACACTTCTTTGTTTCAGGTATGTAAAAGTATATGAACATTTTATTACTTCTTTTGATGTTTCATTATTATTATTTTCATTATTGATGTTTAATTTATCCAGTATACTCTTTTATCTATTTTAAACACGTCCCATGAACCTTTACTCACTTGTAGATTTTGCTAACTGCCATTACTGCTGTGATTGCGACTTCAGTCTCTGACTCTCCCTCAAGAACTATCCCCCACTGACTAATCTGACCTAATAGTCTTGTCGTTTTGAGGATAGTATTTAAATGGAATAATATGGCAGACAAAATTTTGCATCCAGTGACATGTTACAGTTTGGTTCTTTTCATGCTGACTGGTACACCATATCATGGACATGTTACAGTTTGGTTATCCATTCACCTGTCAAAGGAACTTTGTGCCATTTACTTGATTTGATGCTTATTTAAAATGCAGCTTTTAGAAACACAGATTCCAAAATGCCTCCACTCATATCCCTCTGTTATTCACTTCCTCCTGGTGAATACAAGTTGTAAGTTGCTGTGACTCAGAAAAATATGACAAGGGTGACAGGATACTGTGACTAATTTATGTGACAAAGGGGAAGGACTCTGAATTGTTTCCTGACCAGTTTCCTTTAAGATAGTGTTACTGGAATTTTGGGATCCCTTTGTGATTACCAGATGATAGACGAGAACTTGGGATCCCTTTTTAGCTCTCTTAGTCTCATTAACACAAGAATTTAAGAATAGACTCAAACATAAGCTTTAGAACGTTTTATTACAATTTAAAAGAAAATCCCTCAGGACAGGTGAGCCCTAAACCTCAGCAGATTCCCAGTGGGTAATAAGGAGAGAAGGAAAAACAACAACAACAAACAAACGTGTTTTAAGTTGCCACAAAGGTCAGGAACATGATGAACTAGTAGCCACATGGCATAATGAGGGAGCTTTAGAGAAATAAGAAGGAAACCTAAAATGATGGGATAACCCCAAGTGTTGGGTAAAGGTGTGTTTAGAAAAGAGACAGAAGAAAAAAAGGAGAGATGGTACATTTTTGAAGAGTTAGAAATGTGAGCAGACTTACAAAACTACACTTCTGCTGTCAGATAAGCTGCTGCGCTAGGGACAGGATTCTGAGCAGAAAACACATAGCATCTCATTAAAACACTAGTTCATCTGCTTATCGTTTTAGTTTGGTTTAAGATTAAACTTGCTCTCGTAGGCGTGGTTCCTGGGCCAGGTGATTTACTCAGCCCAGCTGGAATTTAAGATCTTTAAGGGGATTTTTCTTGTTACAATAACATTAGTATAACAACTTTATCAGTTGGCATTGTGATATTATTTTAGAAAGAAAATCTGGCATTGTTCCTGGTGAGATAGCTTCTCCAGGCTTCTGGAGAATGCACTCTTTCACCCCTGCCTAGCCTTTGAGGTTTTCTTCAGTGCTGGGTTTTTGAGACACAGCTTTTTCTAGCATTAAACAGAGCTGAGCATTCTGACAAGGGCAATATGGAAATCAGTGATAGTTCTTTACCCTCACCAATCCAGATTACTGTTCCTTGCACCTTTTCCATGATTTTTCGCATTCACAGCCATACACTATGAGCCTGACAATCTAAAGAACCACAAAGGCCCAAGTTCTACCAGCGTACTAGCCACTACAGAGAGGGAGGCTTGTCTAATTCCAAGTTCCTGCAACAGCACATTGATATGCTGTGTACGAACACGACCCCGCTGATTCCAAATTATACCCTGCTTGCCTGGAAGCTACAGTTTCCACCTTCACCTCCATCCCATCAACACGCCTTCCATCCTTCCTCAGACCTTGATCATTTTTATGTTTTTTCTCCTACTATGATTTAATAATTATGTATATTAAATTGACCTTGTATAATTTGCTTTATCATTCTGTTGTCTGAATCCAAATTCAGACCAATACAGAAAATCACCAACTTTCTAGCCTTCAAATTCGCCTAGTTTCTAATTTTCTATTAAAGTTACTGGTAGGATTTTATCAAAAGGGAAAACTTGATTGAGTCTAATCTACTACGGGCACCAATGCTACCAAATTTTGTAAAGTACAAGGTCATTTAATTAGCTGGGCTGCAAACACAGACCCTACCCAATACTATTTGGTATATCAGTGGACTCCTCACAGGAAGGGTAGAAGCTTTGGTAAATCATAGGACTTTGTCAGGGCCATCAGGAAGTGCTCAGATGACCATACATGTACCTGACACACAAATTCACCTAGACACAAAGTACCATGAATACAAGCATAAGACAAGATGCAAACTAAAACTAAAATTTGACTCCCTGTATATCAATTTTGGCCAATAGAGAAAGACAGAAAATAAATAAAGAAAAAAACATACCTAGGGTGTTTTTCTAGGGCTCACTGATTTCCATTAGATGAATAAATCATTCTTGAGATAATAAAAGTTTATATCAGGTAATAAGTGGACACAAGTGAAGAAACCAAGTGATGGTGATATGGTAAGTGAGAATTTGTTCATCTACAAAACCAGGCCTGATGGAGCACATCATTCTAGTGATACCTAAATACTATCAGTGAACCTTGGAGCTGAAGCAAGGTTCTACACCAAAATAGCATGAATGCAAGCAAAGCTCCTAGAGCAGCACTTGGAAATTGTCAGCCATTGCATCAGCACCAGCATTGTAACCATCACCTCTTTCCTTTTTGGAATATTTTTTCCCTTCTCCATCAGCATCAACTGCTGCCATCATCTGTTGATACATAAATCTGAATTCCTACTCCAACATATCTCTTTATAGGGGCCTTCTTTTTTTCTGCTATCATTTGAAAAGCACACAAACTGAAAAAACGAATATTTCCATTCATTTTACTGTACACCCTGCTTTTTCCTTTTCACTCATGCCTGTAATCGCTCCTGTAACCTAGCTTTCACAAACCCACTGAATCAGTAGCAAAGTCCTTTCAGCTGTATCTATAAACATTTCCCAATCCATCTCTCTTCCTATCTCCTCTGCCAGAATCATTATTATTCTTGACTGTTCCACTAACTCATCACATGTTTTACCTTCTCCTCAAACAAGTTCTATATTTCTGGTGTCAAATTCATCTTGCTCATCAATAAGTCTCTTCAAACTTTCAAGATTTGTTGTTGCATACTGAGCGGAGGATATCCAAATGCCTTATCTCAGATAGCCAGAGCCTCTCACAGCCTGGCTGCATCAAAAGCCCTCGGTCTTCGGCCTCTCCTGCTTTCTAATCTTGTCTTCCATGTGTGCCTAACTGACAAGTGCTGCTTGATGTTTTCCTACCTACTCTTTAGCCTATGTTTCTAATGAAATTATTTTATTCTCCTTCTAGAATATCATCTTTTTGTAGTTTAAGACATTTGAGAATAAAGTTTATCTTTTAACAGCTGTATGAGTTTGTATATATTTCTTAATAAATCTGAATCTCTAAAACTTTGTTAATAAACCCAGGATAAAATTACCTGTCTGATTGTAATGACAATGCAATAAATAAATTATTATTATTAGCACAAATGAGACAGAAAGAATTCCTCATATTGAATCTTAGCAAACTGGTGTTTTCTTTTCTTCTGTAAAACATTCTAGACTATCATCACTCCTCTGAAACCAATCTTCTCAATCCCAGGGCAATTGATTCCAATTGTTACTGTTCTCATGACAAATCTACTTCATTATAGCATTATTCATACTGAGGCCTTCATTATACTATTTGCATTTTCTTCTCTTGAGCCCAGAGGACAATTTTGGTTGTGGTGTTTTTTGCAAGATCAATTTACATTTAAATAATCATATTAAAGATTTGTGATCAACAATAAAGGAAAACATAGGAAAGTACTTTGCATTTTGTGAAGTGCTCTGCAGAAGCAATCATTTGCATAACTTAGCACAGTGCTGTGCACAGAGTATGAAGTATGCTTTTATTTGGAAAACTAATCTCATGTAGAATATTCATTTTGAATTGCTAAAATGTTAATTCAGATCACTGATTCAGGTAATTCTACTAAAAGATCCTGGTCACATGATTTAATTTAACATAAATCTATTATACACAATGACATAAAAATTCTCTCTCTATTTATATATATATATAGAGAGAGAGAGAGAGAAAGAGAGATGACTCCCCAGAATACTCACAAAATAAAACATGTTAAGTATGTTATTATGCTAACTCATTACTATGATCTGATTTATGGATTGGTGAAATGAGTCTTTGGAAGAAATGAGAAAGGTAGAAACACACTCTCAAATTCAGTATCAGGCTATGTAGCAGAGTTTTCCACTTCAAATATAGAATTTGGCTGTGATTTGGGAATCCTAAAGCCAGAAAGTATTATTGAATTTCCTCAAGATTAGAAAATGATTTGGGAATAATATTCTCTAAAGAATAATAAGGTGTATCAATATAAATGCATTTCTTGACGATCTATGTTTTTCTCTTCCTCGGGAAAAAGCCAGGAGGACTTTAAACTAACTCTTCTAAGCATCACAAACAACTTTGCCCATTAGCCTATTTTCATGAAGTTTCTTTTGTTGATACTATTATCTCTAAGAGCTCTGTGGTTTAGCCAGGCTGAATGACGAGTCGGCTGTTAAAGAAAGCATGCTTTTCCATGCAGCTGTCCAGTTCTTACTGTGCAGATGGCAGGATTTATTTTTCCTTTTACCAGCAATTCCTTTCTTCCACACACAGCACTGTGATCCTTTGTGATTGTGTATGACTCAGTCAGCAATAGTAGCACTCATAGACTTGAGGAGTTTCCAAATGTGCCCAAGAAAAAGGGAATAGAGGACTTAGAACTGGGGAATTGTTCTGAAGACTGTCTGCATACTGAAAAGAGGCTATGACTTCCCATGAGAAGTACATATTCATGGCTTTATAAAAAGCATCTTTGTCCTAAAAAAAGAATTTTGATTTTTGCTCTATTCTGCAAAGTCAGAATAACAGTAGAGCAGTCAAACTGAAGGAAGGTAGATGGGAAAAGCAGTGCAGCAGAGAAAATCCAGATCTTGCAACTAAATTGGAGCTAGCTTCGTCCTTTCTTGCCATGTAAATGTCTGAATTACAATTGCCCATTGTTGTACCTCATCTACTGGACCCCAAAAAGACCACCGAGGCCCCAACACACCAAAATGCAAAAGCAAAGGTTTATGGTTTATTCGGGCTTAAGCTTGGGCTCTCAGACCTCACCAACTCAAAGGATCCATGCTGAGAGCCCAGAGTAAGGGAAAGTGGAGGCTTTTATAGGTTTTAGACAAAGGGGAGGGGGGATACCGAAGATACATTTTGGTTGGTTCAAGGAGCCCGCGTGCACCAACATAATTTTAAACCGATTGGATGTATAAGATGCAGCCCTGGAAGTTTCTTATTGGTAGGTGCTATTCTCAGGGCTGTGGAATGTGCTGACTGTTACCTGTGGGGCCATTACAGAAGCTAAAAGAGCAATTAGGGGGGTCTGGAGGGATTGGGGGGTAGCGGGTGAATGAAGAGGGTCTCAGGGTTCTACACCCATCAGTTAAATTTTTTAAAGAATACACAAATGTCTATTCATTATTTCCTGTAGCAGTCTCCTGTGTTATTTTATAATTAATATATAGAAATGATTTTATCTTATTCATATCTATGTAAATTTATATATTATATATGTGAATATCATTATGGTATGTCATCTACATAATCTAAAAAAATAG
>NW_008344644.1:2827872-2835135 GCF_000622305.1 Nannospalax galili
AATTTCTACAAAATTAGCCCTATATTTTCTATACAGAAACAATATGTCTAAAACTGCTCAAAAAAGAGCCCAATACAATTTCTAAAGTTCTTGTCATTTACTAAGTACATGAAATTATGATAGCTAGACCATAATGCCAGTTAGAAAAATGTTTGTTTCCCTCTCCTCTTACATATATAGAGGCCTGCTTTGGATACAGAGTTATATGTTTATGTAAAGAAATTCCAGGTAAGTTACCTAAGTGGCTTATTATGGAATGCTGTTTTTACTTCAACCCGAAATGTAGATCTGAAGTCCCTAAGAATTGGGCAGCCATATGTGATGGATTTTTCTATCCCATTAGATTAGACATTTTCCAAAATCAAATAAGGTGAATGAATCATAAAAATTATGATATAATTGAAAGAAGACTGTGTTAATATTTCAATTATTAAAACAGTGTATTTATTTTTTAAATATCAGAATTAGGTACTTAACTATAATTTTTAGAATAAAGCATATTTATTTATATTTAATTATTTACTTAATAACAACATAATTAGAAGAAGCATTTCATTTCAACAGCATTGACATATTCAATAACATAACAATTTCCAGAGCTAAGATGCATCTCTTTCAAAATTGGCTGTAAATTTTTAGGTTTACAGTTGAATTATACAATATTTTACTCAGTGTAAACTCTATAAGACATAAAATTAAATGAGGTTTTAACGTTTAAAAAAGATCTCTATTTCCTTATTAAAATACACAGTTTCGTACAGAAAAAATTCATTTTTAATGCAATTAACACTAAGGTGTTTGCACATGCATTTCTAATCTCTATCTGATTATTACTAGTCACAGTCAGTTACTTTCTAATATCTTTGGCGTCTCAGCATGGATATAAAGTCATCAGGGAGATTTCAATGGTAATGTTTTTCACATCTACTAATTATTAAGGAGCAAATTTTTATGCTTTGAAGAGTTATTTTTTTAATTTAATAACCACATGATTAGAAGGATCATTTCATTTCAGCTTTAACATGTTCAGTAACACACTCCAGAGCAAGGATACATCTCTTTCAAAAGTGCCTGTGAATTTTAGGGTTCATAGTTGAATTAATACAGTTATACAATATTGAACTCAGTATAAACCCTGTAAGATATAAAATTGGATGTTTTTGCTTTTTAAAGAAGATCTCCATTTCATTTTAAAATATGCTGTTTTCTACATTATTAATGCTACTAACGCTTAGATGTTTGCACATGTGTCTTTAATCTCTATGTAGCTGATTATTACAAGTCACAGTCGGTTACACTCAGATCCTTGGCACTGGAGTATGGATATAAAGTCATCAGGTAGATTTCGCTGCTAATGTTTATCACCTCTACTAATTAACATGAAGTAAATTTTTATGCTTCCTCCTCAAATATGCCTTTTTTAAATTTTTGTTGATTTCTTGTGTGTGTATATCATATGGAACATCCCACACAATCTTTTTCATCTATATACCCACTTCCCAAATGGAACCCTCCCAAAGCCTCCCCCCTCCCACACCTGGAGCCCACATACTCTGTCATCCCTGTTACTTTCGACTGTGTGGTCGGCACTCCCAGCCATTTTCCAGTGCTTGTCCATCCCCTGAATCTAGTCTGCCTATCTAGAGATCCTTGTTTCAGGAACATCAGCTGTTCCTCATTTATCAGCAATCAGTTGTCAATATTCCTTTAGATAAGATTGAGGTCTGCTGTTCATTTTGCCAGTTCTATGGGTTGCTGTCTGGGATCCTCTTGCACTACTTGGCCAATAGCTCAAAGGAAGGTATCTCTTATCTGGCATTGTTGCTTGTTATGTAGCCTTTAGCTATATATATGTACTCTTAAAACTTATATTAACCCCATTAATCTTTGGTTATACTTTCCTTTTGGGTGTTTAAGAACCTACAGTTGGCCCAGATAAAACTATTTTCACTCTTAAGGTCATTTGAGGATCTGTTCCTCAGGGGTAACAGGGGCTTGGGAGGGGCCCCTGGCACCTTTCTTTTACCACTTCATGTCTATGTGAAAATAAGTCAAAGGTCCTGTTTGACCATGGCTGGCTTCACTTGGAAGCATGGAGAAAATGTTTCCTCTGTGTTGACCCTCCACTTTGTAGACTGAACACTAGTTCAGGTCCATCTGGCGGGGTCTCCACAGACTCTTTGCTCAAGAGGACAGGTGACTCACTACAGTTACAGGACATTTGGAGAGATGCTCATAGTTCCCTGGAACGTAGTCAACCTAGGAGGGCAAGGAGCAAAATCTGTCTTTTATGTCCCCTTGACCAAATTAGTATAGGCCTCAAAGTATGGCTGTTAAATATCCAAGAATGTTAGTTCCACGAGTCTGGTACATTTAATTACCATGTGCCATGTAGATAGAGCTTGGACAAAGACCAAACGCTCTCAGATAAACCTTGCCTAGGCATACATTACATTCTTTGATCTGGTTGTATATATAATTTGTCAGTAGGTTGTTGGCCTAATATGGTTCCCATTGGTTTTCTAAAACTAGCTAGGCATTGTTTATCTCTCACATTGTCTAACCCTTCCAGCATGGTTTCCCCATTTAAGGTGTCCCCGTTTTTTTCCATTTCTCCCTTAATAATATTATACTCTTCTCTTATGCTCCCACCTCTCATGAGCTCCTTCTTTTCCTTTATCCCCTAAGTTCCTTGTATAACTATCCCTCACCCCTCCCCTTAAAATAACCCCATTATTATCCATATCTCCCTTGTTAACACCTGTTTTCTACTCTTCCTCTCTTTCAGATTCTTTCTTTTCCTTTACTTCTCTGGTTCCTCTTCATTATCATGGTTCCTGTAGTTATATCTGGATACATAATGACTTATAAGGATTTGGTGCTAGGATCCACATATGAGGGTTTTTTTTTGTTTTTTTTGTTTTTTTTTTCTGAGTCTGTGTAACTTCACTTAGTATAACAGTTTCTAGTTCCATCCATTTACCTGCAAATTTCATGATTTCATCTTTCTTTACTGCTGAGTAAAAGTCCATCATAGAAATGTACCACGTTTTCATTATCCACTCATCAACTGAGGGACACTTAGGTTGCTTCCATCTCTTGGCTATTGTGAAAAGAGCAACAAACATAAATGTATAAGTGTCTCTGCAATAGGATGAGTTCTTTGGGTATATGGCAAGGAGTGGTATAACTGGGTCAAATGGTAGGATCATTTGTAGTTTTTTAAGAGTTTTCCACACTGCTTTCCACAGGTGTTGAACAAGCTTGTAGTCCCACCAGCAGTGGATGAACGTTCCCCTTTCCCCATATCCTCCCCAACATTTGGTATCATTTGTTCTCTTGATCTTAGCAAGTCTGACTGGGGTAAGATGAAATCTTAAAGTGGTTTTAATTTGCATTTCCCTAATTACTAGTTATGTTGAACACCTTTTAAAATGCTTCTTAGCCATGTTTATTTCTTCTTTTGAGAACTCTCTGTTCAGCTCCTTAACCTGTCTTTTAATTGGGTTACTTCCTTTCTTGATATGTTGTTTTTTTGAGTTCGTTATATATTCTGGATGTTAAACTTCTGTCAGACCTGTCACGGGTGAAGATTTTCTCCCATTCTGTGGGTTTTCTCTTCACGTCCTTGGTTGCTTCTTTTGATATATAGAAGCTTTTTAGATTAATGAGGTCCCATTTGTTGATTCTTGACCTGTTTCCTGGGCATTTGATGTCCTCTTTAGAAAATCCTTTCCTAACCTATATTTTGTAGGTTATTGGCAATGTTTTCTTCTACAAGTTTCAGAGTTTCTGGCTTCACATTGAGGTCTTTGATCCATTTGGAGTTGACTTTTGTGCAAGGTGAAAGATAAGGTTTTAGTTTCATTCTTCTACAGTTGGAGATCCAGTTTTGCCAGCACCAATTGCTTAACAGCTTTCTTTCCTCCAGTGAAGTTCTTGGCTCCTTTGTCAAATATCAGGTGGCTGAAATTGAATGTACTCATATTTGGGTCTTCAATTTTGTTCCATTGATCTGTGGGTATATTTTTGTGCCAGTACAATGTTTTTTTTATGACTATAGCTCTGTAATACAGTTTATTATCTTGTATAGTAATCCCCCCAGCATTGCTCTTAGTCCTCAGAGTTGCTTTGGCTATCCGAGTTTTTTTTGTGTGCTTCCATATGAATCTTAGGATGTTTTTTTCCAAATCTGTGAAGAATGTCATGGGGATTTTGACTGGCATTGCACTGAATCTATAAATGGCTTTTGGTAGGATGATCGTTTTCACAATATTAATTCTTCTAATCCATGATTATGGGAGGTCCTTCCATCTTCTGATGTCTTCCTCTTTCTTTAAAGATTTAAATTTTTCATTGTAGAGGTAGTTAATGTTTTTGGTACGTTTATTCTGAATTTTTTTTTTTGCAGCTATTATGAAGGGGAGTGTTTCCATGTTCTCTCTCTCTCTCTCTCTCTCTCTCTCTCTCATTGCTTGATTTTGCTATATAGAAAGATTGTAGATTAATTTTGTAACCTGCCACTTTACTGAATGTGTTAATAATTTCTAGTTTTGTTGCAGAATTTTTGGTGTCTCCTAGATACATCATATTATCTGAAAAAGGGATAATTTGATCTCTTCTTTTCCAATTATTACTCCTTTAATTTCCTGCTCTTGTCTTATTGCTCTTGCAAGAGTTTCAAGTACTATGTTAAAGAGAAGTGGGGATAGTGGACAGCCTTGTCTGGTTCCTGATTTCAATGGGAATGCTTCCAGTTTTTCTCCATTTAGAATGATGTTGGCTGTGTTTGTTATATATGGCTTCAATTATGTTGAGATATCTTCCCTTCTGTCCAATTCCCTCTAGGACTTTGAACATAAATGCACATTGACTTTTGTCAGAGGCTTTCTCTGCATCTATTGAGATGACTACATGGTTCTTTGTCTTTGAGCCCATTTATATGATTTATGACATTTATTGACTTACGTATATTGAACCATCCCTGAAACTCTGGAATAAAGCCAACTTGATCATGGTGAATGATCTTTTTGATGTGTATCTGTATGTGGTTTGCAAGTATTTTGTTGAGAATTTTTGCATCTATGTTCATTAAAGATATGGGTCTATCGTATTCTTTTGCAGTTGTGTCTTTACCTGGCTTTGGTATTAGAGTGATGCTGACTTCATAGAAGTAACTTGCAAGTTCTCCCTCCATTTCTACCTTTGTGAATACCTTAATTAGTATTGGATGTAGATCTTCTTTAAATGTCTGGTAGAATTCTGCTCTAAATCCATCTGGTCCTGGGTTTTTTTTATTCGGTAGGTTTTGTATTACTGTTTCAGTTTCCTTATGTGCTACGGTCCTGTTTAAGCTGTTAATCTCTTCTTGGTTTAGCTCTGGTGGTTCCCATACTTTTAGGTACCCGTCCATTTCTTTTAGGTTTTCAGATAGGCTTTTAAAGTATTCCTTTATAATGTTCAGGATCTCTTTGGTGTCTGTTGTGATGTTTCTCCTTTCATCTCTGATTTTGTTGATTTGGAGGTGCTCTTACTTTCTTTTGGTTAACTGGGCTAGCGGTCTATCAATCTTGTTTATCTTCTCAAAGAACCAGCTCTTGGATTCGTTGATTCTTTGTATTGTTTTCTTTGTTCAATTTCATTAATTTCTGCCCTGATTATTGTTATTTCTTCTTGTCTGCTGGGTTTGGGTTTCATTTGTTGTTGCTTTTCAAGTGTCTTGAGTTGCAATGTTAAGTCATTTATTTGTGTTCTTTCTGATTTTTTGATGTAGGCACTTAGAGCTATATTTGCTCTTAGGACTGCTTTTAAAGTGTCCCAGAGGTTGTGTTGTGTTGTATTGTCCTTTTTATTGAATTCTAGGAATTCTTTTTATTTCTTTCCTAATTTCTCCTTTGACCCACTCATCGTTTAGCAGTGTGTTGTTCAATCACCACGAGTTCATGTAGTGACTAGGGCTTTGTCGAGTGCTGATTTTAAGCTTTTTTGCATTGTGGTCTGATGAAATGCATGGAATTATTTCAATCTTTTTGTATTTGTTTAGGTTTTTTTTTACCCGAGTACATGGTTGATTTTGGAGAAGGTTCCATGGGGTACTGAATAGAAAGTATATTCTTTGGTGCTTAGGTGGAATATTCACTAGATGATTGTTAGGCCCATTTGATATATGGTATTGTTTAATTCAGACATCTTTCTGTTAATTCTCTGTCCTATTGACCTATCTACTGGTGACAATGGGTTACTGAAGTCCCCTACTATTAATGAGTTGGCATTAATCTGTGTCTTAAAGTCCTGTAGTACTGTTTATATGAAGTTGGGGATGCCAGAGTTTGGTGAATATATGTTCATGATTGTAATATCTTCTTAGTTTATTGTTCCTTTGATCAGAATGAAGTGGCCTTCTTTATCTTTACTGATTAGTTTTAGTTTAATGCCTATCTTTTCAGATATTAGAATTGCAATGCATGCTTTTTTCTTAGTACCATTCGCTTGGCATATTTTTTCCATCCTTTCACCTTAAGGTAGTGCCTGTCCTTTGAAAGTGAAATGAGTTTCTTGCAGACAACAAAAAGATGGGTTTTGTTTCTTAATCCATTCAACTATTCTGTGTCTTTTGACTAGGGAGTTCAGTCCATTAATATTTAAAGTTATTAGTGAAAGATATATATTTATTCCTGTCTATCATTTTTATTTCTGTTCACATTTTTGATATAGCTGTGCATTTCCACATTTACACCTTTTTTGAATTTCTTTCGATCACCCCTTGTGTATAATCGTCCTTTCTTCAGCACTTTGTATTGCTTCAAGAATTCTCTGAAGGGCTGGTTTTGTGGACATGAATTCTTTCAGCCTATTTGTGTTATGCAAGATTTTTCTTTCTCCTTCAAATATGATAGACATTTTGGCTGGTAAAGTAATCTTGGTTGGCATCTGTGGTCATTTAGAGACGGGAATACTTTGGTCCAGGCTCTTCTGGCTTTCATGATTTGCACTGAAAAGTCAGCTGTAATCCTGATGGGTTTTCCTTGTGATTTCCATGTGATTTGTTGTTTTTCTTTTGCAGCTTTCAGTATTGTCTCTTTGTTCTGAATGTTTAGTGTTTTTACTATGATGTGCCATGGAGAGTTTCTTTTCTGGTCCTGTCTATTTGGTGTTCTATATGCTTCTTGTATTTGTATGGGCATGTATTTCTTTAAGTTTGGGAAATTTTCTTCCACAATTCTGTTGAAGATCTGGTCCATGCCATTGTCTTGGGATTCTTTT
>NW_008344644.1:2835267-2918533 GCF_000622305.1 Nannospalax galili
TCTCTCTGTTTTCCATTTCATTCATCCTATTGGTGAGGCTTTCTCCTGTCGTTTCTAATTGGCTTATGGAGTGTTACACTTCATTCTTTATTTCAACCTGTTCTTCAATATTTCTAAGTCTTTTCTGAATTCATTCAGAAGTTATCCCTGTCTTCCTTTAGTTCTTTGTGTGTTAAGTTCACTGAATTCTTTTATCATGTTTACAATTGTTCTTTTGACTTCCATGTCCTGTGTTATCTCTAGGGGGTTTTCATTATACTCCTCTAGAGGACTATTGGTACTTGGTGGGGATATATTATTTTGGTTTTTCATGTTATTGTTTTTTCTTTGTGACTTTGACATGTGAATTTCTTTTGTAGTTTCTGATTCTTGTGTGAGACTCAAGCCTTCCTTTGTTGAGTTTAGATCTGTTTCTTTTTGTAAACTTTATGTGCCTTTGTGGTTTACTTATTGGGCATGAAAAGGTGATTGTTCTAGGCTTCAGGTTCTCTCTTTTGATTTTATATTGGAGTGGCCTAATTGCTTTTGTCTTCAGGAGTTCCCACAGAGGCCCAAGTGAGAAGAGGCTCAGATGATATCAGGCTTTCTCCTAAGGTACGGGTCCCTTCAGCAAAGATGCTGCCCTCAAGAATTTGGGGGCTGGTCTGGCCTGGGAGAAAGGCCCAGGCTAGATGGTGGTCTCAGGAAGCTGGTGGCTGTGCCACACAAGGAAGTAAAGGGAGGTGAGTGTGGGACCAGGCCTAGAGGGTTCCTTGGTGCCCAAGGGAGGAAATGGGTTGGTCCCGATGTAAAAGATCAGGAAGCAGTGGCAACGGCTCTGAATCAAGAGGATAGTCGCTGTGTCTGGGGTGTCAAGACAAGAAATGGGCCTGTAACCCAGCCTTGGAGGAGAGACCCGGGGCGGGAGCTGAGAGGGTGAAAGAGGTTGGGTGAGTCAAGGCATGCTGGGTGCCCTGGACTCACCCAGGGAAGGTGCTGGGACCAACACAGGTGAGGCTGTGCAGCCCAGGGAAGTAAAGGAAGGTGAGGGAGGGACCAGGCCTAGAGGGTTCCTTGTAGGCACACAGGGAGGAACTGGGTTGGTCCAGATGCAAATGATCAGGAAGCAGCAGCTGTGGGCCGAGAGGTTAGCCCCGGTTTCTGGGGTGCCCAGACAAGAAATGGGCTTGTCCTTTTTCACTTTTTCAGACAGGATTTCCCTGTAACCCCCCGCTGGCCTGGAACTCACTTCATTGACCAGGCTGTCCTGGACCTTACAGTGATTCTCCTACAGCTGTCTCCTAAAACGCTGGGAGTATGTGCCACCATACGAACTAATTATAACTTCTAAAATATGGTCTTATTGGCTATTTTCACAAATATCACCAGTATTTACCTGTTTGTGTTCTTGGACTTTGTTTATTCTTACTTCATTGTGTTGCGGTTACTACCCTTACACGTTCACAGGAGTCCCATTTTTGTGTCCTTAAATTGACATCTAAGCTTCTGTTTGTGATATAGTTCAAATAGTTATAATCTTTTTGCTTGATGTTTGTTTATGGTATAAAAATTATTGGAAGTCTATCTTGTACATTTATCAGCCATTTCTTGAAGTTTACTGGTTTGTATAAATAGAAAAAGTTATTCAGAAACAGGCAACAAAACATGCTCATTTCTTCTTTGCTTAATTTATATTTCATACATTAAGACTGAGATTAAGAATTTTCATATATGGAAATTATTTCAATGATTTCTCTTTGATCTGATTTTTTTTTCATTCATTTTGAAACTATTAACTTTTGTTATATGTCTGCATGTAGGTAAGTCCACCTATGTTATGCAATAACCCCAGAGGTCAGAGAGGGCATTGGATCTCCTGGAACTCTAGTTACAGATGGTTTTTTGACACCATGTGGGTGCTGAGAATCAAACCCAGATCCTCTGCAAGAGCAGCCAGCATCTTAACTGCTGAGCCATTTCTCAAGCCCCATAAATTTACCTTTAACCTTATATTTTAAACTTTAATAATCACAATAACATAGGAAATATAATATGTATTTAAGAAGAACGACATAGGAAATATGTATTTAAGAAGAACGAAGATGCCAAAATATGATAGGCACAAAATGTAATATGTGCATTTATAGGTGAAGAATGTATTTTCTTAATCAAATTAAAATGCTAGTGTAAATTTAAACGTTGAATTAATTGATTCTCTGTTGCTGTGAATGAACACCATGACCAAGATAGCTAATAGAAGAAAGTGTTTATTGAGCTTATGTTTCCAGAGGGATTAAGAGACCATTATGGCAGGGGAGGAGGCATGGCAAGAGGCAGCCAGAGCAGAAAGCTGAGTGCTCACTTGCTTACATGTTCAAGCACTGCACAGGAAGCAGAGAGTAAAACTGGAAATTGAGTGTGACAATGAAGTCTCAAAGCCTACTCGCAGTGACAGACGTCCTCCAGCAAGTCCACACCTCCTGAACATCTGCAAACAGAGCCACCAACTGACCAAGTATTCAGAGCTTGAGCTTATGTGGGAACCTCATTCAAACCACCACAAATGCACAGGAAGATAAGGTTGCTTACTGGGATTATAGTATAAAATTGTAACTAGATTTTACATATAGATTAAAAGTAACAGGATTTAAGCAATTCACTTAGTATATATTATCCAAAAAATATTTGAATTAACTGGGGTCAAAGGGTGAAGGACCCCACTGCCATCCTACAGTTAGGTGAGTTTGATAGTAGAAGCACTGAAGGAGTTTGAAAAGACACGTATGTGTCTAGTTGGGGCAAGTCTGAAGGCTGCAGTAAAGGTGATGCTGAGCTCTTCCAGCAGAACTGAGGAGTGTCTAATACATTTCAAAGGACAAACCCTCCCCCAACACACACACACACACACACACACACACACACTCATGCACGCCTAGTATCCAAGAGGATCAGACTGGAATTTAAGAGCATTTGAGAGGAATGAATATGGGAATTGTTAAGACTAGGTTACCTAGGGTGAGGAAGAGAATGGAATCTCAACTAATAACTGGGGAAGAACCAAAGAGAAAGATTATTTGGAGTTCAAATATAGGTTTAAGTGAATATTTGTTTAAAACTTCAGGAATAAAAGAGTTGAATAAGAAATGTTACCTAGATGTATAATGGTTATATAATTAATGTTTTAAAACTGTTTTAGTGATATTTTTTCAATTTACTCCAAATAATCAAGTGACATCTTTCAAAATAGCTTAGTGACACTTAGAGAACGCATAACAGCATAGATTCATAAAACTAATTTATTAATAGAAAACATTCCACTTAATGATATTATACTTAACATCTGACATGTAATGACTAACATTTATTAGAAATGAATAGCATTCAGCAGATTTGGGGAGTCTAAGGGCCTGCCTCAAGCTCTAAAAAAGAAAACTCTACTGACTAGAACTACCATTTATATTTTAGAGACATTTTTTCTACAAAACTAGATGTGTTGCTTATTTCTATTAAACAGTCACTCTATATCACACTGAAACAAAATATGCAGCCTGCATGTTAGTAATAGCAGTGCCTTGTAAATTAAAGCACCCTACTCAGGCACGATCCCAGCTGTTAAAACATAGATAATGCAAATCATGTAAGCAAGGACCAACATTCTCAATAGGGTTGAACCCCAGTATTACACATCACTTGAACCATGAATGCAATTGTCTTGGGGTCATTGACAATGCCTTCATGCATTAAATTTTCTGGTTGGTTTAGTGACTGAATTCTAAATCATGTAGGAAAATTACATTTCTTGGTTTTAGTATTTTTTGGATTGTATGTTATATAAACACTGCATTTATCACCACAGTGGTAAATAATCTTAAACTTCATTCTTGGCTATATACTTAATTTTGAAGTACTCAGTTTTGAAGTTAGCTTTATTAATGCCAAGCGAAGCAATAATTTGGAAAGTGTTTGCTTTCCATCATAATATTAGTACTTTCTGGTCTATGGTCATTTTTTCCCATCTTCAGAAATACTATCGTGAGTCTGAGGGAATTTAGATGAACCAGATAAATGAGGTTTTTTGTCACATTGAGCTTCACTAGGGTTAAGAAAGTCTCTGTTTTAAGGTCATGGAACAAAAGACCAATTAAATTCTTAGAAACCACCACCAAGTCAGTCATTTGGTTAACATGGAGAACTCATATTGTCTGGTTTCGTGATAAACACTGCAATAGTAAAAGTTGAAGGTATCCTTCAACTCTGTAGAAAAAAAGTAAGAGAGGGAAGAAGGAATGATGGAAGGAAAAGAGAGAGAAGGGAAAGGGAACGACAGAGAGCAAAAGTGAGTAAGTTGGGTGAGAAAAAGGAAGTATTTTGTAATAATAAACCACTGTCATCCATGCTGCATTCCATATTAGCTTCAAATCACAAGTTGTTTAACAATGTCCATAGGGACAAAACAACATCTTTATAAGTCTTTGATCTTCACTGTTCATTTCTAATAGTTACCATGAGTTACTCAGTTATTTTATCATCATTTGATTTTTGTTTTGTTTGGTTTGGTTTGTTTCATTTTGCTTGGTTTTGTTGGTTGAGCCCTGGCTGACCTAGAACCCAGTATGTAGACTAGGATGGCCTCAAATTGACAGAGATTCGTCTTCCTCTGCCTCCTGAGTGCTGGGATTAAAGGTGTGCAACACTATGCCTGGCCTATTTTACATTCATTTCAAATGCAACATATTAATCCTGCTCAGAGTTCATCATAAGTTGTAAAAGTGTGTGTTAAATAAATGATATTTTCTAACTGAGAGAAGGAAGAACTTATCTATTCTTTTAGTTGTGTTACAATACAATGAACTTTGTTAAAGCCAATGGCTATTAGACTACAGGGAAAAAAAACATAAATGTACTGAGTCTAGACAGCTGTAATGTAAGCAAGCTCAAAGTACAGATGTTCTAATTTCAGTCCAACCTATTAAGCCACAGCTCTGTTTTATGAGTAGCTTTGGAGGTATAGTAACAAGTAATAAGAGGGAAGCATGCTTCTGGAAAGGCAGCATTTCCCCAACAATATAGCCAACTCTGGAGCACTTACTCCGAGCCAGGTATTTACATGATAGCAGAGATTCAAAATGTCAGCAGGAAAATTTCCTCAAGGAAAGCCCACTAGCCAGTAAGAAAAATAGATAATTATAGTATAGGATATAAATTGGTCAGTGACACATTAAGAAACAATAGGATGCTATGGGCAGCCATGAAAAGGGAAATAATGAGCATCGCGATAGGGAATGGGATTAGATCAGGGTTCCTGTAGGTGCTCAGTCTGAATTATTAATATTATATAGGCATTATGCATTATTAACCTAAGTATATTATTGATCTAAAAAACAAGCAACATAAAACAAAAAATCCTCAGAAACTGCTAAGTCCTTACAAATGGCTGGTTCACAGACTGGAAGAGCAGAACCTTAAGAGGAAAAGGTTCATTTCAGATGCAGTGCTTGCAGAAAGTCCAGCAGACTTCAGGTTTAATTCTGCAGTCTCTGAAGCCAACTAGAGTTCAAACTGGGAAGAGACCAGAGGAAACTCAAATTTCAGAAGGAAGTCTTCCTCAATGGAGCAGAGAAGAGAGAGTTAGGGCCAGGAGACGGCCCAGGAGGGGTGTTAAAATCAGGGTGATAATTCGTAAAAGAGTGAAGTAAGTGCCAGCAAGCAAGCAGGAAGGATAAGTACTGCAGAAAGGAATAGTGAGCTTAGAAGGTAAATGTATTTGTGGTAGTTTTCAGACAATATGGTGATGTCGTTGGATATGGCTTTATTATTGTTTCAGGCTCAGGCACCAACATGCAGAAAACATTGCAAACCTTTTGAGTAGGTATAAATGGTCAGAGTTGATCTTCTACACTGAGAATAAGGTGAGAGTTTATCTGATCAGATAAGTAGCTTTTCAGAGGGATGATAAAGGGAATAATTACGGGAATAAGTTTGTCCTAATTTCAAGAGTTGGCCAAACTCATACTTTTCAGTGACTGTTTTATATATTTTAAATACTTTAAAATCATTTATTGATAGTAATTTTGCTATCCTGAATGGAAATGAATTACACATATATTTATTTTATATTCTTTTTTAATTTATTCTTTTTATTTTATGTGTATGCATGTATTGCCTGCAGGTAGGTAAGGGTACCCGTGCTGTGCAACGCCCGCAGAGGACAGAAGAGGCTGTCAGATCCCCTGGAACTGGAGTTATGGACAGTTGTTAGCTGCCATGTGGGTGTTGGGATTCAAACCCAGGTCTTCTGCAAGAACAACCAGTGTTCTTAACTGCTGAGCCATCTCACCAACCCCTTATTTTATATTCTTTAAAAATATTTACATATGGGTCTAGCGAGATGGCTCAGTGGTTAAGAGCACTGGCTGCCTCTTGTAGAGGACCTAGATTTGGTTCCCAACACCCACATGGTGCCTAATTCTTGTCTGAAACTCTAGTTCCAGGGAATCCAACACCCTCTTCTGATTTCTGCAGGTATTGCATGCACATGGTGCACTTATATACATTCAGGCAAAACACTCATACATTAAAATAAAAATAAATTTAAAACTTTTGAAAAATTAACATGCATATAATGTAAAAATTATACTTATTTAGTGGCCTCATGTGCTACCTTAATGAAGATATTTATTGTGAAATGTATAAATCAGGGTAAATACATACATCTCATCTAAGAGTTATTTTTTTTTAAATGTATAGTTTTATTAAGACAAAAACCAAAAGCGCGAAACACATGCCCAGAGAGATTTTACAATGCACATTTGCATGCAGGTCTAGATGATCCCAAGAACTGATGGATCTCGTGTGTCAAGACAGAGCATTTTGGACATCAATTATTCTGAAGATTTTGTGATTTCAAGTGAACCATTACCCCGATATGAAAGTTAATCTCCCGAGACCAAGGCTTTTATAGTGATTCAATCCTTTAATTGATTCAATGAAACTTTTGCTGTCAGTAACTGGATCCTGCAGTAGTTTCAGGATGCAAGGCTGTAAAAAATCCAAGAGTT
Organism: Nannospalax galili; assembly: GCF_000622305.1. Taxonomy (NCBI): domain Eukaryota; kingdom Metazoa; phylum Chordata; class Mammalia; order Rodentia; family Spalacidae; genus Nannospalax; species Nannospalax galili. The sequence continues at coordinate 2,842,305 of NW_008344644.1, forward strand.
TCATTACAAAGAGAGCACAGCCCCCTCTCTTCTCTCTCCCATCCCCCTCAGCCCTTCCTGCAATATTCCAGTCAGTGGCTTGGATGGACAAACTTATGTTTATAACCTTATAACTGGAAAGGGATCTTTTTCTCCAATTTGAAGAATTAGCTCCTTTAAGGTAGAATGGCCTGCTGTATGCACTCTCCAATAAAAGTATGTACTTCCCCTCATCAGTCAGTTTCCATCTCCAAAATGGAAGTCCCGGTAACTCAGGAACTGGCTTTGTAGGGAACACCTTGTCTTGCAGGTTTTAATATTCACAGCTTTTCAAGCAGTCTCTAACAGTCCTCACTTACTGTTCCAATTAAATTTTTTGAAAGGGCCAAATGTTCTTGACACAGAACCAAATCATTACTTAGCTACTCTTTCCATTGTTTCACAGTTCCCCCTATCAGGGCATAAATCTTAACCAAAAAATGATCCTACTCATATCCTTTCCTCCCAGCCCTATCTCTCCCACCTCCAGTTAATATAACGACTAACAGCCAAAAACTACACACATGCCACACTGTAAAAATGCAGTTAATACACTTTCTGTGTGACCCTATTCCTGGGAAGTTCTGTGTGACCCTATTCCTGGGAAGATTTGAATAAACATCTTCTCAGCCCAGATAGGGAACTGAGGACAGACCAAAAGTAAGGATATTACCAAAGTCCAACTTGGTGAACCAAAGGGTTTTATTCAGGTTACTTACAGGAGTATATATGACGGATTACTTACAGGAGCAGAAATGACTCAAAGACAGCTGCATAAGCAAAAACACAGCCTATCATGGATGAGAGCTCATGAAGGCTGGAGTGCACTGTACAGCCTGCAGATAGCTCAACAGGCTGGGGAGTGTCTCTTTCAGGCAACTCAATTGAGACCCTTTCTAGCAGATTGCCTGGTTTCCACTTACCTCCCTTTAGACATGCTACTGTTTACATCCCTTTCAATTAACATCCTATATTTCTTAAGGAGCTCCTCTCCAAGAAGGAACATCTTTACCTTAGAGGAAATTGCTACACCACAACACTTTCTTAACTTGTTCTCTCCTGATTTATTTAATGGAAATTTTATACGTGTTAACAAAGGCTGATCTGTTAATTTTTTTTCTTTTTCCCCAAGCTGTTTATAAAGGAGGTAAATTGTTTCTAGGTTCCTTTAGCCTTAACTTTAAACAGAAATGGTCTTATATCATAAAGTTGTACTGATTTTGTATGGGAAAATAATTTCATATTTGATTTATTCTTATATTGACTCTTCTTTAACTGCTCTAAACTGTCAAAAATCACGTGATTGCTAATAAAATGCATGTATTGAGGCCACTCATACATTTGTCCCAAGCAACTGAACTATTGTGATGATGCTGTTCCTTATGTCAGTCAATGATGTGGGACTCACACAACACTGCTTGTGAACATAGCCGCAGTTCAGATTTCAAGTCAGTCAGATAAAAACACTCAGTGCTTTCTTTGCTTTCCCTATCAAGTGTTTAATAAGAACACACCCTTGTTACAAAACTGGCTAACATCTTATTCCTACAATTGTATCTGATTTAGTAGCTCAAGAATAAAATAAAATTGAAATATAACTATTGTTGGATAGGCTTGTCCTCTGAATGACCAGCAACAGATGGATGTCTTCTCTAACTTCTCCCCGGCCTACATCAAACTGGTTAGACCCGAAGACTCTCTGTAGGAAGGGAAAGGCAGAGGGAGACAGTCACCCCTCCCACTCAATGGAACAACCTTAACTGCATGAGGGAGAGGGACTAAGGGTAGATACAGCGGAAGTGAGGGAGAAAGAAGGCATAGCCATCTTGGGCCAGCAGCCACAGATCTGGAAGGCTCAGCTGAGTGCAGGAAAAGAGCCCAAGGGTGTCTATACCTTTGTAAGTACTCCTTACCGCCATCATACGCTCTGTTAGTAAGCCCGATAAATATTTTTATTCCCTTAACTGTAATTTGAAGGAATATTTTCTTGGTTGGTCATAAGGACAGTAGGAGGAAGAAGCCAAGAGTGAGACTCCCAGCAATAAATTCGACTCACGATAATAGCTCAAGAATAAAGAAAAATTGAGATATAACTGTTTTTCAAATGAAAAATATTTGAAGAGTCCATATTTCACTTGTCTACAGAGACTTTACATTTTCTGGCCAACAAACAGGCAAACAAACAAAAAGACAATGGACCTTTCATTAGTGAACTGAAAATTAGAATTTGCAAAATGCATTTATTTTTAACACTGAACTGATAGTTTTGTCCATTTTAGTGATACTAGAATTATGTAATTTTACTAGTGAGGCAAAAGATCAATAGAAGTTTAATTTAATTTATTATTCTTAAATGAGTACTGTTGACCTAAATTTAACTGCTGATCAAATAAATACAAGATAGGTATTTGAAGTCTCTGGAAAATGTAAGAAAGGTTCAGTCGAGGTTCTTTTAACTTTGTTCTTAGGTATAGATCTCTGTGAGTGTATCAGTATTCAACCTCAATGCTCAAGTAAAGTGTCAGTGTCAAATCTGGGGTTTTATGAAAGACTGTCTTTTCACAGACTCAGATATGCACGTTATACAGATGTTTCTCATACATAACTGAAAATTTTAGAATGATTCTTGGTTCTACTGAATTATTTTCAAATAACCAGGCTAAGTTTCTTGGTGAATCTAGCTTCCTTTCGATTTAGTTTCTCTTTCAAGTGCAAAAAATAAATCAGAAACTTAATACCCCAGACACATGTAGAAATTCACAGTTCCACATTAGCCTCAGGAGCCTAAGTGATGATTGTCACTGAGGAAAATTTATGACATTTCAAGAAATTGTGCCTTTGTTTTCTTCACCTATCTCTACGGTTCTACAAATTCTGGGACTCTTCTTGATAATGGACATCTTTCATTTTGAATTTCCTAATTCTTTACCTACTTGACAGTTTAAATTTGCTTTATGAGTTTTCCTGGACTAGTGACATGCGTTTGCTTTATTCTTGCCGTTTCAATATTTGTATTAAGATGTTTAATTGTATCTGTTAGGTAAAACAACTTAATAGTAATTTCAAATTAAAGGTTGAGTATCACAGAATTTTTATGCTATAAAAAGCCTGATCTAGGCGTTGAAGAGATGATTCAGAGGCTAAGAGTACTGACTGCTCTTGCAGAGGACTCAGGTTCAGTTCCCAGCACTGATATAGAACTGTCTATAACTTCAATTCCAGGGAGTCTGACACCATCTTCTGTCCTCTGTGGGCATTGCATGGTACACTTAACACACACATTCAGATGTAAAATAAAACCAAATCTCTAAAACATATTTTTAAAAACTGATCTATCCAAACAGCTCAGTATGTCTCTTCATGAGCTTTCTATGACAATTAAAATATATACTGTATTTATTTTTTTTCCTATTTCCAAATATTTTACAATGTGAAGTGACTGGTCAGGCATGGTGGTTATGCCTTTCTTTAATCCCACCACTTAGGAGGAAAAGGCAGGAGGAGCTCTGTGAGATTGGGGTCTGCCCAGTCTACAGTTTTCATAGCAAGCAAGTCCCGGGCCAGCTTGGGCTACAGATCTCTGTCACCAAAAAGGAAAAAACAAAAAAGTGACTGAAGTGACAGACAAATATTACATTCATATACTTGGTCTCTTGCTTCCCTCTCTGTATGTTTTGGGTTCATTCTGCAAAATTAGATGAATTTTTCACCATTCATATCACCGTTTCAGATCTATAATTCCTTTTTCTCATTTGAACATTGTTTTTTTCTTGTCTCTGAAAACTGAAATCTATGGGCACAGATCACAAACATCTCTCTATTTCCTTTGTTTCTATTTTTACTTTTTTTTCTATTTTTGTTAATTTCATACTTTCCTCTAAGTTGGTTTTACTAGCTGAAGAGGAAATACTTTGCTGCTAAGCACAGTAATGGAGCCACACCTCCAGGTTGGAGTTCACACTCTATAGCCAGTGTTTCAAATTCAAGGACAAGATTAGATGGTCATTAGGGTGACTTCAGAACTGGAAGAGTTCTGAAGAGAGTGAAGAGAGGCACCGTGAACTAAGAGGCCAGTTGTGCTGCTAGGTGTGTGCATGTTGACCAAATACAGTGTGCTGATGCTCAGAGTCACCAAAGTCCACAGTATCAGAGACATTCTACTCCAAATTTCTTTTCTTCTATAAAGTTTTCCATTGTGGTTATTATTGCTGTTTTCCTAAATATGTTTCTTTTACTTAAAGCCTTTATAGTAGGTACACGGGAGGTTAATTATATAAAAAATCCAGAGTGAAAATGTTGAAATCTAGAAACATTCAGAGAAATTTTCTGTGCTTTCATGTGTGAAATAGGAACCAACAATGAAGTAATATTTTGTGGAGATATTAATATTTAATATCCTATTTGTGTAAAGCCAGATATTAAGGATTAAAAATAAAATAGTATATATAATATGGCATCAATTCATACATATACATTGAAGTAATTATGAATTAATCATTCTCTGAATTTTCAGATATTGTTTATACAAGTAACATGGTGAATAAAATTATTGAAAATGTAATAAGTTTTATCATTATTCTTTTCAAAACTGTTCAGAAAAATCAGTGAGGGATTTTTGGAATAAAGCTCCAATTCTATTTTTATCACTGAATCTCCTTTTCAGTAACCTTTTTTCATCTTCTTTGGAATATTTAACTGACACATCTCAGAATAACTAACATTATCTGATTGAGTGATAAAACCTGCTAATTTCTTTCATCACCTGTAGACATTTTGAGAACAATGAGAATCAGGTCTGCCAAGCCCAGGTGATTATTTTTTTGTAAGCTCAGTTTGTAACTAAATAACTTTGTGCTTCTGGGGTCCTGATTAGAATGTGATTGTTGAATAACCTAACTTTGATATATTTTTTTCTGAGCAATCAAATTCTTATTAAAGTTGGTTACATTCATCATGCCTTTTTCTGGTTTTCTTTTCAGGACCCCTTGTTCTACCTGGAATCATACAGATCTGAGAAAATAAGGGGCAGATGTCCTTTTGACCCCAGCTCCTCCTTCGTCTCCACTCTAATTGGTAATTATCTTTGCCTCAGACATCAGGCGGTAGTCATAGTGATTTTGAAATGCGTTTCTCAACTTCAGAACATTCTTTGGCCTTTCTTTGTACATTTTGCTTTGCAGTATCTATCTGCTGTTTCAGGGAATAGTGATACTGAATTTGAGCCATTGTCAACTTAAGTAATTTGACTCTAAAATTAATACAGGTGCTGTTAAGTATGTCTGTCCAGTCATGAAAAAAAAAATCTTCCCTGAGTACATGGGCAATTTGTATGGTCCCATTTACTGCTCACAAAATGTAATCATATGACATTATAAAATCTTAGCCAGAGAAACTAAACTATTTAAAAATATGCCAATATTCTATTTCAGTTACATCAAATAGCTATGCTTTCCTTTACACTTTTTGTCATCCATGGAATTCAGCAGAAAAACATATTAGCTAAGAAATCTAAAGTTATTATGTCTAAATTATTTTTTACATTTATTTCTGAGAGAGGGAGAGAGAAAGAGAGAGAGAGAACACATCACTGTGCACATGTGGAGGTCAGACGACAACCACAGGAGTCAATTCTCTCCTTCCACCATGTGGATGTTGGGGATTGAGCTCAGGTCATCAGACTTGGCAATAAGACCCCTTACCTGCTGAGTCATCTCACCAGCTCTATTTACCTAAATTCTTCTTAAGCTAGAATATAAACTACAGAGCCTGATCAGCTCCAACTAAATATGCACACTGAAGCAATGCAGTAAGATAACACTGTCTAAAAGATACTGCAGTTCAATTCAGTTTAATCAGATGAATTGCCTGAGGTCATCACATGACACAATAATACACTTTTCTTTGTTATTTGGAATTGAAAAATTAAACATTTGTCAAAGGACTTCCACACTATGATAATATGAATACACAGGAGTTCCTACACAGAGTTGACCCCATGTTGGCAAATCCTTGGGTCTTTGATTTCTTATTCCTACCCCTCCCCTAAACTCCATTGTATATACATTTATGTAACCTGCTTCCTATTATTTCTGGAAAAATGTGTTAAAATTTGCCTCTCTTTGGAATAAAAACTTGATGAAATTGATCACTGACACCTAACAGTGCTAAGATATGTGCTTCTTGCTTCTTCTTATTGAGCAATTCTGAGGCAGACAGGATGCCTATGCAGACACACTGTCATTACATTTGCGTTGTTTATATTTACAAATGAATACTACTTTGTATATTCGGAAAATGAGAAAGTATAAATTATAGAGACTCATGTTCTAAATAAGCTGATAAACTAAAACTCCTTTCTGATGTTTACTTACAACATGCTCTATTTGATTTGGAGTTGGCTCTCCTGTGCTGCTCAGAACACCTGGGAATGTGTTTTCTTGAAGTTTTTCCAGATTGTGATGGGCTTTGCATCTGCTCCCTGTGCTTCCCCGTCCTAATCATGGTTCTCAGAAACAAATAAGTAACATTTTATAGAGACATGGATTTATAAAGAAAGCTCTCATGTTAGCTCATTAATCAGAAAGCTTTACTTTTGCTTCATTATTTGAATATGTTATAAAATGAGAATTTCATATAGTAAGTTCTTCAGAGACTTGACTAAAGACATTGGATATTTTTTTAAAACAAATAATTCTAAAGAAAATACTTATTTTGTGAGATTGGAGAGATGGCTCAAAGGTTAAGAGCACTGACTGTTCTTTCAGAGCACCTGGGTTCGATTCCCAGCATCCACGTGGCAGCTTACAACCATCTGTAACTCCAGTTTCAGGAGATTCATGCCTTATTGTGACCTCTGCAGGCATTTCATGACATTGATGCACTTACACACATGCAGGCAATACACTCATACACATAAAATGAAAATAATAAATAAAGTAAAAAATAAAATACTTAATTGAAAATATTTTTAGTTCTTTTGTGAACCCATTGTGCATATGCACATGCACAAATCTGTGTGGGATGTGTGAGTGTGTGTGTGTGTGTGTATGTGTGTGTGTGTAAAGCATAAAGGAGACCTTAAATATGAACACAGATTTGTTAAGGAAGTTTAGATATTAGGAATCACAGCCTTAAGAATGGATGTGTAGATGGAATATAGAATAAGGGAAACTAGCAAATAAGAAATATATATTGAAATATTTTTCTTAATAAAAATATATTGAAGGTTGACTTACACAGCATACATTAATTTACACTGAAATCTTCAAAATATTGGGAAGAGAAGACTAACATTTTATTTTATTTTTTAACATTTTCTCAAAATGTTAAAAAATAATTTCTATAGCTATATCTTCCACTCAACATCCAGTCTCCTTGGAGCTGGTTTATGCATGAAACTAGGAATTTAAAACTGGTGTTTTTAAGAGGGAAGTGTTTCTAGAGGGACATTTCCAAATGAGTTTCCTTGAACTTCCAAATCGAATTACTGTATGCTCAAATGTGAATTGCTTGCCATCTGGGCGGCTGTTTCAATTATTCCAAAGAGCAATCAAATGAAAGAGAGCTCTCCAAGTTAAGCACAAAAGTTACAGTATAATTCCTCCAAAGAGAAGAAATAAAAATACAGTTCTTCACATTTACCAACTTGCTTTCATCCCAAAGCACCTTGGAGAGATCACTCACTCAGTGTGGAAATTCTGTAGCCACTGGACTGGAAACCTGACAACCTATGAGAGCCACCAGCTCTTTACAAGAGAGGAAGTAAAAATAATTCACTCCATTGAAAAAGAAGTAGGAACATAGAGTGGAAAATGGAGCTACTGAAGTTGGAACCTGGCAAGTTTGGTGCCACTTACTCTGATAGGGAGGAATGTAGTACTGTGATATTTCATGGCCACCCATGATCTATGCTGATGGGTTAGAACAAGCACCCAGCACAAAGCCACCAGCTTTCAACCACCAGTCCTTGTTTCTTTGTTCATTATACACCACACAATGTGTAACAACTGTTCTCACGAGGACCGACTTAGTTAGAAAACACTCAGACTGATAGCAATATTCCCTAAACTATGAGGCCTCAAAGAAGGAAAAAGTGCTTTCAAAGTAAGGAATTTATAATAGTTTTTAACTTTAGATACAGTTTTAATTTCAGTTAACTAAATTCAGGTGATGTAATGTTCCCTGGAGGAAAAAAGAACTCGGAAAAACTAAATGAATTGTAGAGTATTTGCTGGGTGAAAACAAATATGCATTTTTAAATTAAATTTATAAACTTATTTAGGAATGAAATGGTAATAGAAAGAATCTAGATTAGAAAGAATTTCAAGAGCAAACCATTCACCATATCAAGCCATATTCCCCAGGGTTGAAACCAATAAAACTGAAGTCTTAGGTTAGTTAGGGCAACTTTCTCCTCAAATGCCATAGATACCTAGTTTGCTTTGGTGCATACTTAAAAGCACATGTCTCAAGTACAATAATTTCATGTGTTTAGTCAAGTTCTCCCCACAGAGTGCTTTCCAATATTCTATTGAAAGCTATTTCAAATAACCGTCTAAGTTATACAAAGCATTAGTGTCTGGTTTTAAAAAGTGTTGATAGCAGGAGTTTATCACTGAAATGAATTGCTGTATCACTTATCCATGACTTTCAAATGGTCCAATCATACTTAGTATTTATCTTGCTAGGTAAAATAATAAGTGAGTTATTATTTGGAGACTGGACAAATCAAAATTCATGAAATATTTCCTTGATGTCACATATCATTTTGGCCAGGCAGGAAATATTTTAGCTTTTTTTTATCTGTTGTTTGATGCAGAATTCATTAGGTTCCCTTATACTTTCTCCTTTCAATCTTATGGCTACTTACTTTTTACATTTTATTTTTTCCAACAATTTTGTTACAATTCCAGGTTAATCCTATCCCACCTGAAGTACCTACTTTATACTAAAATGCAAGGAACTAGTGTTTATGGGAGCCATTATGATTTGTCATGTATCTTTTGAAAATTTGGTTAGAATCTGTTAACATTTGTGTGCATGTATGTGTGTATGTATGTGTATGCACATGCATCTATATAGTATATGTGTGTTATATGTGATAGAAGCACCTATGTGTGGAGTGTGTGTGTGTGCCTGTGCACGTGTGTGTGCAGGTGCATGTTCGGTGTCCTGCACTATCATTTTGCACTATATTCCTTTTATAGAGAGTTTCTTCCTGATCTGGAGCTAACTTGCTGCATAGGCAAGCTCAGAATCCTCTGATCTCCACACCCCATAGCTCTTGGGCTCTAGGCCCATGCCAGCTTCTTCATGTGTGCTAGGGATCTGAACTTAGGTGCTCATGGGCTCTAGGCCCATGCCAGCTTCTTCGTATGTGCTAGGGATCTGAACTTAGGTGCTCATGCCCAGCAAGTCTCTTATCCACTGAGTCATCTCCCCAGCCCTCAATCTGTTAACTCTTATTGGGATATATTTAGGGACACAATAATTTAAACACTTACTAAATTTGGTTTCAATAAATAACCAGCACTAAGAAAATTTACTTCTAGGCTGGCAAGATGGCTCAGCTGGTAAAAATGTTTGCAGTTCAGGCTTGATAGCTGAGTTTGGTCTTCTAATCCCACAGTGGAAGGAGAGAATTGAAACATAAAAGTTGTTCTTTGACACCACATGTGTACTGTGGCTCACACCCACATTCACACACACACTCACTAAGAATACCAATAAAAATTTGAAATTATGAAAATAATTTTTTCCTTGTAAAGCTCTGGAACCTATGGTCCTATGCTAGGTTTTTCAGAATGTAAAACTGCAGTGTCCATAGACGCTGAAATTTTTTGTGAACTTTTATAAAAATAATTCACATGACCAGAGTTCTATGAATTAAACATTAATGATGATTGAACAAAAAGAAATGAAGTGCGTATCATGAACATGTGACTATTTCAAGTTGTTAATTATCTATATTTATATTCAGAGCAGAGTTGGGAATGAATATTCATTTCTTGAATTCATCCCAGTTGAATAGAAACTTAGACTTCAAGTTATTCCATTACACTTTCATGCCCATGAAGAATGTCTGTAGCTTCCAACTGAAAGCTGTTGCTCTCCCATGTTGGCAAAATGCCCGTGGTCCACATGCTTACTTCAGCTTCTGTCCATGCCTACTGGTCTCCAAGGAGCTGTTTGAATACTTTGCTCATATTATAATCATTTCCTCAAAATGAGAAAAAGAAGAAAGAAACACCCACTGTGTCCTTCAAAAAGCCCTACTCTCCATGATTCCATTTGTATGGTATCCTAACAAATCTGGCTGACCATGACCAGGTTGATGTCATTTGCAGGCTACCAAACAAACACAGGTTACAGACATATATGTCAACAATGAAAAAACTTTCCTTTTATGTTTATGCCTCCAAAACCACCTTCTTAACATTGATGGCTAAGGCTAGACATCTGCCAGAACACAAAAACAAAAATCTCAAACAACTTACTACTGGATGAAATCACACACACTTTCAACATGGACGATCACTTACTACCCATGAAGTAAATGTTTTTCAACATTATTTTGAGACTTAGAACACACATTTATAACATAAATAGGAGAAATGCTTGAATAAGACAAAATAAAAAGGTTTCAAATAGCTGGGGGTGGTGTTGCATGCCTTTAATCCCAGCACTCGGGAGGCAGAGGCAGGTGTATCTCTGTGAGTTCAAGGACAGCCTGGTCTACATAGTGAGTTCCAGGGCAGCTGGGGCTATGGGGAGACCCTATCTCAAAAAGACCAAAAAAAAAAAAAAAAAAAAAAGTTTCAAATAATCACTTGGGACTTTTCATACTAGATAATTAGAAACTTCATCCAGCCATGGTGCATAAAAACTCAGAGAAAGTAGGCTCCATGAACCAAAGTCATGATGAGTTTTCTAAAATAGTAGAAGGCATTATGTTTAGTTAAAACTACAAATAGAATGCCATTGTAAAATGAGAATTACACAGGAAAGTATTTATTGCTTATTTTTCCTTAACATTAATTCACAGTGGTTTGTGCCTATATATGGCTCAGAATGATAATATTTTCTTTCATGAGAGCAATTTAGGACATGTGCAGCCTTCCAATAAAATGCTGCCCTTGAGGCTGAAACCTGGGATCAAATGCCAGAAAAAACAGAATCTTTGGGTTAATGATTTTTAATTTATAAAATTAATATTTATACACTCAGATGATCAATTTTGATATTGTAACATTCATAATTAACAGCATTAATTGTTGTTAATATTAAGTTTGGAAATAAAATAACAAGAATTCCTTTCCTCATATAAATGACTAATAACTTTCTTTCATTTTATACTTTCTTCCTGAGGAAATTCTAAAAAATCCAGTCCTATCCTGAGAAACATGGGGTCTGTGGTGGAGCAGGATGGTCAAGAAGTTCTTGTAGAGGAAGTAGCAATCACCATGCAAATGGGGTAAAATGGAAGGGAAGCAAGGATTCTAGGTAAAAGGGCAATGCAGAACATAAGATCTTGACAGGCTCAAGATATCATAGATATGACCTTCTGATTCTACTGATAACTAATATCAGTATTTGAGATATTGAACAGTTCTCAAAGTCAAAGGGCATATTTAGAACTAGACCTATCTTAATTTTCAAAGTAGAGGCCTCCATTATAATTTGATCTGTATATATAGATTTTACAGATGTCATAAGGATATACAGAAGTGATAAGGAAAAGGAGTAAGTTACAGTCTTCCACCAAAATGGTCAACAAATACGTCTTATTTTCAGTTATAACTGTAATTAATTACCTAAATTAACATAATATCGCTTATCCTCAAAGGTCAGTAGCATAATAATTAAAAATACTAATTGAAATAAAATCAAGACTTGTTTTCAATATATAAGACATCAAATGTATTGGATGCAGGCTGGGTCTATGGCTCAGACAGTACATATTATTTCTACATGGTCATAGAAAATTAAATCCTGTGTGTGTGTCTTCTTGACATTGGAGCCATAATGCTAATCCCCAAAATACTAATCTTCTTAATCTACAAAAATATACTCCAAATACTAATCTTCTTAATTTTCATAAACATGATTGATATAGATGTTATTTATTGTTTCATTCTGAGAAATGCAAAATATTGACTCACAGCTTAATGACATCAAAGGCTATACTTTTTAAAGAAATTTTTTCCATTAGGAATTATGTATTTTCTCTTTTTTTTTTTTTTTTGGTCTTTTTGAGACAGGGTCTCTCTGTCACCGCAGCTGTCCTGGGACTCACTATGTTGACCAGGCTGGCCTTCAACTCACAGAGATCCCCTTGCCTCTGCTGGGATTAAAGGTGTGCGCCACCATGCCTGGCTAAGAATTATGTATTTTCTTAAAGTACCTGTTTTCTTTACTATGAGATGGACTATGTCCACTCATTTAATTACTATTAGATAACAATTGCACATAAAACTTGATTCTAGATAATTTTTGTTGTTAACACATTATCTTTTTATTTTTCTTAAGAAAATGTTTTGTCAAGCACAACACTTATCTATTATAGCTTGATTTTGTTTCCCTCAATTGATAAGAAGACAGGAAAGAAAACTCTTTCCCTTCTGAGGGAATGCTAACACGTCCAACCAAAATGCATTTGGTTCAGCTTACATAGCTCATAGTGTTTAACACCTGACTAACTCCTCTGAAGTTTGAGTAGCATAGTATATATTGAAGTATTTCAATGTTTCACAAAATATTTTCTTTCATTTAACTAGGGAAATTGGATAAAAACCATTGTCTTTTGAGCAGATAATTTGACCGGACAAGGCATTATTGGATGTTATAGGGCTGCCATCTAGTGGCTGACATGGTTATTGTATGTTAACAGCATTGATTTAAAAAGCTAGACCAAGTTCAAAATTCGGATAAATGCAATAAATGTATCTGTGGGAGCACTAAGACTATATTTTCATTGCGGTAACAGTTTTAAAATATTTCAAGTTGTCCCCAGATGCACAATAACAAAAACAAACATGGAAAATGATAGATAAGACCAAATTAGATAACAGATCCAGGAAATTCAACCAGCAAATAAAAAGCATTTCAGCAAATGGACGAGGAAATGATCAAGTACATAATATTCCAAAACGTTTCCCATAACTTAAGAACACAAATGCCAGTTCCAGCAATCATTCTAGCATAGAGTAGAAAGGCAAAGGGCTCCAAGGGTGCACATCGTGTTTCAGATGGGAAGGGGCTAAATAGAATGAAATAAACAGTACAATGTCTGATGACTTTGAATACATTCAGAAGAGATTTGCTGGCTACTGAAGTGAACAGAAATAAATTAGCAGTAGTTGCAGAGACAGCTAGAGAAAGGGAAATATAGTTTGATAACTGTTAGGAACATAACAAACACATAAATTATACGTGTTTAATGGTAATGAAAACACTGAACATTTATTTGAGAAAAAGGGGCTGGAGAGATGGCTGAGTGGTTAAGAGCACTGCCTGCTCTTTCAGAGGACCAGTGTTTGAATCCCAAAACCCAAATGGCAGCTAGCAACCATCCTTAACTCCCGTTCCAGGGAATCTAATGGCTTCTTCTGGCCTCCATGGCATTGAATGACACAGGTGCACTTTCATACATGCGGGTATAGCACTCATACACATAAAATAAAAATTAAAAATTATTTAAAGTAAGTGAAGGAAACTAAGGTTTAAAACTGAAGAAAAAAATACTCATGGTTTAAAAAAAATCTTCCCTTTATAAAAATTATGTATCAAAAGATGAACTTTTACGTTATGTATTAAAAAGATGACCTTTACATTTTGTATGTGAAATATAATTCAGCTATAGTAAACAAAAATAAAATTAGTTTTGATAATTTTTATGAGTTAATTTGGTTGTTTATGGGGCTCTTACAGAGGGCCTGGGTTTGGTTCCCAGCACCCACATGGAAGCCAAGAACAACCTGTAACTGCAGATCCAGGGTATATGATGTCCTCTTCTGATCTCATGGTCATTGCATGCATATAGTGCACTTACATACATGCAAGCAAACACCTGTGCACAGAAAATAAATACACCCAAAACTTAAAAGTTTGTTTATGAAAGGAATTGATAGTTTTCAAGTCCTTTGAATTAATTCACTGTGACTTTCCTATATCCATGTTTAAATAGTGGAAACTAAATCCCAAGAAATCATATTTCTCTAACCGCTGAATTCATATTGTCTCAAAAAAGTTCTTTAACACATAGACATGCTTAAATAAGAATTCTGATATAACTTCATCAAATTAAATTTTAATCCAGATTCTATACCTTAGGTTTTGCTTTATTTTCTTATCACATCACTCACTTTGTGTATGTTACTATATAGCATGAACTCAGACCTCTCTCCACCCCCCCCCCGTGTGTGTGTGTGTGTGTTAAAATTGTTTTCTTTAAAATTTTCAAACAGAAATCCGGGTTGAGAGAAGACTAAACTGCATCTGCCACTCTCACCCTGATTTGCCTGAGCGTTCTGCTATTTGCTTGTCCCTATCTTTCTCTGTTATGAAAAATAAAAGGGACTCTAGTTGTGAATTCCTGTGTGTCCTTCCTGCATCCATGCTGAAATATTTATTGACTGATGTGGTTTTGTTCAGGCAATCATAGTGGTTGTGAGTTCATGGGTGAAGCAGCCTTGTCACGTCCCTCCAGAAGACACTATTTCATAGGGTGCTCTGATTCTCAAAAGCTTTCTGCTTGCTCCCTCTTCCACAATGTTCCCTGAGCCTTGAGTGTAAGGACTGTGATATAAATGTCCTCTTTGGTGATAGGCACTCCACAGTCACTTATTCTCAGTGCTTTGACCAGTTGTAGTTCTCTGTAATTGTCTTTGTCAGTTGCAAAAAGATTGTTTCTTTGATGAGGGGGTCTAAGTATTTAGAAGTCAGTTGGCTACTGTATTGATTTTTCAAAATGATAGCAATAGGTTCTATTCTAGGGTCTACGATTGCTTCAACTATGGGTTCTTCGCTAGGTTTGCAGAACCAGACATGAATTCTCTCCTGTTGAGAAGGCCTTAAGTTCGTTGCCATTTTTGCCCCATTGGTTATATCTTGCTGGGCCAGTCACTATTGTAGTTTACAGAATTAGCTACATGCAGTAGCTATATTCCATGAACTGTGAAGGAAGGAGAGTACGTTTTCTTCAGGGATGAATCTCCTGATAGGCTGCCCCATGCCTAAGTGATCAGCTGTATACCAATGTGCATATAGGTCACAATAATTGCACTCACTAGGCTATACACCACACACGCACACACACACACACACACACACGATGGTAAAATGAATTTGAGAGGAAGACGTGGGAATATACATGAGGAGCTCAAGAGAGAGAGGGAGGGTTGGATTTGATTAAAATATATTGTACTCATGTGAAAAAACATAAATAATATAAGCCACAATTTGCCACAAAAGAAGAAATTAAAACATTGTTATAATATTTTGAGAATAAGGTAGTGATTCATATCAAAAATTAGTGTGACAAGATGAAAATATATATCCAAAATAAAGACACAAAGAGCAAGAACTCTTGGCTAGACTGAGTGTGCTGTTACTGTAGTCTGGTGTTATTACGCACACTAATTTCCCATTGTGGATTTTGATTTTTCCTGAATATATGCCAAAAGCACAAATTTAGATAAACGCTGAAGTCCTGGCTACAAAATTATGGTGTTGTCACTTATTTGGAAGGTAAATAATCAAATTATTTTCATGCATAACTTTCTACCTAATATTCTTCAAGGTAGTAATTGAAAGTTATATTTCTTTAGTTGAAAACTGAAACTTTAATCAATAAAATTAAATTAGCATTGCTTTTGTTGTAGAATGCAAATATGAAATGTAATAAAATAAATTACCATACCAAACAAATATTAAAGTGAATTATTTTGTTTAAAACCTACATCTCACTTATATGTACCCTAAATAGTTTTTAAATTTCTATTTTGGATTTTTTGAACAGAAAAAAGTATTTTACTTAGATTTCTTTGTGTTTTTAAATAAAAAATGATTTATTGCTATAATACTTCTAAAATCTCATGTTCTCTTTAAAACATTGTGTATGATTTATATCTTACTAATCTGTTTATAGCTCTGGTATATTATTTCTTAGCAATTAATAGTTAGCTCAAGTTGGAGATAAATACCTTCATAAATTGCCTTTATGTATCTCAGTTTAATACTCAAACTCAAATCATACAAACATTTAATTTTTGAATTTTTAAAAAATTTAAAAATTTCTAATTTAGTGAGAGAACCTTCATAAATCTTGAAGAAAATCTAACAAATGGACTTTGTAAGAGTCTTAGGTTCTCTTAAATTCAGTTTATATATTTGATCAAACTTTTATACTGGCAACATTATTAATCCTAATTATAATACTGACTATATAACTTCATATATTAAATTAGAAATACAATAATTTGAATTTTTAAAAATTTTATTGTACTTTAAGTAACATGTGGATATTATAAATTTTCAAGATTCAGAAAAGCCTCAGTAAGGGCTAGGTAGATGACTCAGTTGGTGAAGTGTCTACTGAACATCCATGAATACCGGAGTTTGATCAGCTGCATCCACAAAGCCCAGTAAGGCATGTTCTTGTAGTTGTGGGAGCTGTGGAGGCAGAGACAGGAAGATCTTTGAGATTCAGTGGCCAGTCAGCCTAGCTGTGTCAGTGAAGCCCAGATCTGAGGGAGACACCTTTTAAAGTAAAAACAGAAGTAAAAGGAAAACAGAAAGGAGGGGGGGGAGGGGGAGGGGGCACAGGAGCACCCAAGGTTGAACTCTGATGTCCACACCATGCAACATACATATGAGAGAGAGAGAGAGAGTCAGTACTGTATTACACAAATGTGATCTCTATATTTTAAACTCAAATAGAGTTGTAGGACACACATTAAGAAATTCATTCACTACTGCTCTGGGTCCACTGACAGCACACTGGCTCAATTTTGTGGCTGTAGGAGGGAGGATCATTCCAAGCCCCTATGCTTCAGAGGTGACTATCTTTCTGAGGTCCAAGTTATGCCCGTTATACCTCATATTTTCAATTTACTTAGCAAAGATTTGTTTCTACTCCTAAGCTACTTTTGTCTTTATTTCTGGATCTAAGAATAGATTATAGTTCTCGAGACCCTGCCATACATTTGAGCAGCTCCAACATCTGTTTTTAAGCCTGTGGCCTCCCCTACTCTCTGCAGCTAAGGTAATTCAGTCATTTTGCTGATTCTGGTTAAACTCGAAGCTCTTTTTATCAGTCCATCTGACTCAGCCATAAACTCACAATTTAGACAGCAGATGGGAATAGATAGTGCTTTGATAGACTTCCTTGTTCCCACAATAAAACCACGTTAGTGGCAGCAAATTCTATGTAGAAAGGACTGAGTTAGCTAACTCATATATTATAATGCCTGCCGCCATGATAATGATGGTAAAACTCAGATGATATTACTCGTTTACTAAAACAGCATGAACCCAAGCCGTTTACCAAAATGAGGTTTCAGTATATCCCAGCTCCTCTCAGTGCTTTTCTCCTTACAACTCTGAGTGTTTCTCCTTTTTCTCTTCAGAACAGAAGAAAATGAGGCACAGAGTGCCCTCAGCTGAGTGAGAAGGGCGGTTTGGAATCCTGCTGTGCCCTTGTCCTAGTCCCTTAGCCACGAAAGTGTTCATGACCTAAGAATGAATGTGCATTAAACTGGATGTGTTTGGCATAACCATGGTGTCTGCTTCTTCAGAGTGACAGACACTGACTTATTTTTCACTGATGCACCTGTGTAGGCAGCGAACTGTTTACCGGTCTCTACAGTGACTACTGGGCCAGAGACTCTGCAATCTTCCGAAGCCTGGGGCGGCTAACCCACATTCGCACTGAGCATGACGATGAGAGGCTGCTGAAAGGTAGAACTGGAAAGAAGGCAGTATGGAAATCAGGGTGGAAAACAAGTCTGCAGTTCATGGCTAGTCCTGCATCTTGATAATAAAAATAAAAGTACAATATAGAATTTACAAGTATCAGAAAAGTTTTTCTGATGACATTCTTGAGTCAGAAGTATGTGATATGTATCTATCATTTTATATAGAATGCAATTATATATAGTTTTATATATTTTCAATTATATTATTACAAATCAATTATGCAATCAATTGTTTGTAGCAAACAAAAATCAAGAGATAAATGAAATAAATTGAATATTTGAAAAGCAAAAAATGCACTATCCAATAAGTTTTGTCTATTCTTATCAACTGGTACCATTGTTGATGGAGTAATTATTTTGCCTTGGTTATTTTAATAGGATCTGATTGCACATTTAGACAAAACTCTAGGATGGTCACTAGTCTTTTTCTGACACACAATTCTTTGTAACAGATAAATTATATATTTTGTTACATACTGGTATAACTAGGAGTGAAAACACCATGTTGAGGCTGGAGAGATGGCTCAGTGGTTAAGAGCATTGACTGCTCTTGCAGAAAACCTGGGTTCAAATCCGAGCACCCACCTGGCAACTGACAACCATCCATAACTCCAGTTCTAGGCCATCCAATGCCCTCTTCTAACCTTTGTGGGCATTGCACGACATGGGTGCACTTACATACAAGCAGGCAATATATTCATACATATATAATAGAAATAATAAATAAATAAGCTCCACTGCATTACGGTGACATTTTCATCATTTCCAGCTTTATTAAGTTTCAAAATATATATACATCATCATTAAAATGTTTGGCATACCATATCAATCAAAAGTCATCTACTCAAATCCTTTGAATTATAAATACAAAACCATAAACTTCCCACTGTAAAGGTAAAGGAACTTCCATGAGGTTTATTGGTAGATGAATTTTGAAAAGTGATAGTTTTTTTTTTTAACTTTAGTGTGGGACGTCTAGGTACATTCACTTTATATAGAGAATGGGGGGGAATTGCATAAAGATTATTTCATAATGTCTTAAACCGGCACCTTTTCTAAATGCATTTTAACTTTGCGGCATACACTGTTTAAATTGTTTTCACGATTCTTGTGTTTTCTATTTAAGTTGTATTTTTAAAATATCTATTGATCTACACATAAAATGAGAGTAATTATTTGTTTTTCAATGAGTGGCTAAAAATTTAAAGAGAAATACGTATCTCCTAACAAAATGATAAGTCTTAAACATTTGAGTGGGACATAATTTATTAGGGCGACATTTCATTATTACATCATTATATAATTCTTACTATTTCTTCTGCTTTTTTATTTCTATAGAACCAAAGTTTGTAGGTTCATATATGATTCCTGATAATGAAGACAGAGATGACAACAAAGTGTACTTCTTTTTCACTGAGAAGGCGCTGGAAGCAGAGAACAATGTCCACACAATATATTCACGAGTGGGCCGACTGTGCGTGGTGAGAATACCATCTCTGTCATTAGGCTTGCTTAGCTCACAGCACATAGCCAGCCTTTGGCACACATTTTATAGTAGGCTTCTGCTTTAAGTATTTTGTAGTAGTCTGTAGGCTTTCTTGAGTTGTTATCTACTAGGTCAAACTTCATATGTTATGTCTATAAAATCTTCTTTGCTAATAAAAATTTCATTGTAAAAGAGGCTTACAGCTCATGATTTTTGCTCCATTTCAAAGTTGTATTATGAAATAACATATATTAGCATTTCTCTCCACATTGAAGTTTTTTTATTTCTTTTAATTTTATTACTTTCATTTATGGATTTAATTAGTTTGTGTACATGTCTCTCACTCTCTCTCTCCCTCTCTCTCTCTCTCTCTCTCTCTCTCTCTCTCTCTGTGTGTGCACATGTGTGTCATTGCACATGTGTGGAGGTCAAACTGTGAGAGTCTGTTCTCTCCTTCTACCAGTGGATCCAGGGGGATCAAACTCAGATCCTTTAGCTAAGCTGAAAGTGCATTAACCCACTGAACTATCATTTGGCCAAAGTTAGTTTTGTTTTTTTTTTTTTAATTTAACAAAATCTTTTCTGTTTCTTTAGCTCTGTTTGGGTATACATATTTGGTTTGAAAACCTCTGCTGATCAGTTCTTTGGGAAAAATAAACAACAAAACATCCACAGTTTTTTCACATTCAGAAACATTGTTTGGGAACATTCAAACCAACATAAAGTAACAATCTATATTGACACATTAGTAGTATTAAAAATGCAAATTTGCTTTGGCATTTAGGAAGATATTTAAGAATAAAGTGAAGATACACTTATATATGTACCTATATATGCATATATATTAATACACAGTACACACACACACACACACACACACACACACACACACACACCCCTAAGGGTGATCCTCTTTCCACCAACTCCCAAGTGCAGGTATTATAGGTATGAGCTACCAGGCCTGGCTTATCATAAACTTTCTGTCATAAAGGAAAAAAACCAAAATGATCCCTACAAATTCTTGAGATAGACATTCGATTTATGAACAAAACAATAACCACTGTTACTGTTACTATATCACAGAACTGTTACTTCATGTAGGGAAGGCAACCATATTAATATTGTTTGGTAGCTAGAAAATTTATTGAGTGCACTTGAGTGAAAGTACACTGTTTAGGAGGATGTACAATCAAAGGAGAAACTAGAGGGAAATATACTCATAAAATTACTTGAGAATTATGGTACAATTCCTACATAAATATAAGAAAGCTCTCGACATACGCCTGTTTCACCATATTGAATCTCCGCCAGGAGAATTTCATCGAGTACTCATTTGTCTGTGCTTTGTTCTTCACAGAATGATGTGGGAGGCCAGAGAACAATGGTAAACAAGTGGACCACATTCCTGAAAGCAAGACTGGTTTGCTCAGTACCAGGAATGAATGGAATTGACACATATTTTGATGAACTAGGTAATTATTGTTGGGAGATCCACATTTTATTCTTTGATGCATGTGGCTGCCTATAAATCTCCTCTCAGGCATATATGAAAAACCTGTCTTCTGTAATATTTAACCTCTAACAGACCAAAGGCAAATTTCTGTCTTTTCATTTTGGGTGGATCACATGGTGGGACAGAAGAGTTACAAAAAAAAGGAGACTCGTCTCTTTACCATAGAACTAGCACATTTGTTTCCCTCTCTGCTTCCTCTGGTTCAGTTCAGGTCACCCAGAACAGCAATGATTCACAGTTTTGACCCAGTCATAGCTGTGGAACTGGAAACTTGTCCTAAAATTCACAGTTCTAAACTAGTTTATGTAAATATCTTTTTTTTTGGAAATGGGCTAAAAATACTAAATGATGGAATGATCTTTAATTTTTCCAGAGGATGTGTTTTTGCTGCATACAAGAGATCATAAGAACCCAGTGATATTTGGACTGTTTAACACCACCAGGTGAGAAATTTAGAGTCAATAAGAACCCTGTAAGAGACCCATTGTCTTGCTGCCTTCCCCTTCGCATAGTGTATAACTCAGAAATACTGCTGACCCCATTGTCCCTCTCCCCTATGCTTTGTTAAAATCTCAAGGTTCTTCTGCTTTCCTGTGATTGCAAATGGACATCTTTCATTTTCAACCCACAACCTCAGTCTAGTCAGTTTCATTTGTAGCATCCCAGCCCCCTCCTTTGATCAGTATCTCAATCGCTCCAATTGCTTATCTGAAACAATATGAACTTTTTATTTATTTATTTATTTTTGTTTGTTTGTAAGATATTACTTCCACACTATGAAGTCTAGGTAATTCTTTTATTTATCAGATGAAATTTTCTAAGCCAAGCTTTCAAAGTGCTGTACTCAGTGTTAACCACTAGCTTGGGGGAAGATTTTCCTCTGACTGATCCAGTTCTCTGTTTTTGACTCAATAATACCTTGACAGAAACCAGCATTTACCTTGCCAGTTCTTACTCCCCTGACCCCCAGTTATTACTCCTGCTAGAAATGACTTTCCCTTCTAGCATTTGTTTATATCAGCTCCTCAGTACTTGGCATTTGCCATCCATGTCCAAGAAACAGTCCTTGATTCCTTAGTCAGGAAGCACATTCCTCACACCTGGATTCTCGTCCTCTGCCTGTGTGTAATTCATGGTGAGCACACACTTGCCATCTGCGCTCCATCTGTGAAAAATGCTAAGTTTAAAGCTTTCAGATCTGCTATTTTCCTCTTTATGTTTTTATATCTATGAAAGAATTCTATAAAGTAATATTTTATGTGCATTGATATGTGAAAGAAGAAATATACTTAGAATTGATTTTGGTTAAAAGTTTACATACTTTTCTAAGTAATTTTCTAAGTATCTTTCCAAATCAGGCAGAGTGTAGAAAAATGACTGGGGAAAGAATAAAGGAGAAGATATCTTAGCTCACTTAGAGATAGATTGATTGTACTCTATTCTCCATTGCCAGTAGCTTAAGCTCTAACGATACTCTGTAGCTGGTACTCACTTAGGGCCTTACAGATTTGTTTAATTTTTCAACATATGACTTCTAGTTCTCACTTTGAATAAGAAACATTTGAAATGCTCTTTGAACAAGTACCTTGTTGTAAATATAACTTTTCTTCTATAGAATAACATGGAAATAACCACTAATTATAACGATTCAAATTAAAAATGGCTAATACAGATTGGTATGTGGACAGTTCCCCTTTTTACTTCTTTTCCCTTATGCCAGCAAATTATTTGTATGCAACATGATAATTCTTTATATGGTAACTCTATGAGATTATCTGTATTATTTTTGTACAGGTTGCTATGATCAGTCTCTTAAATGGAAGCATATTGAATTATTCTGAGAAATCAAAAGCATGATTTCTTTCCATGATTTCAAACTTGTTCAGTTTATATATAAATCTGAGAGGGGTAAAAAGCTCCCAGCTGTACCTGACACAGAGGTTGATTTTTATAGAATGCTGATCAAAGGGTTATTGCCACTTCAGCTGAGAGACTGTCTAGTTTTCCCCAGTACCTCAGGCTCTTTCAATTGCTTCAAGGTGTGTTATAAAATGTGTGAATTGATGTCCTAAGACAGTAACATGACTGCTGTTCTACAGCTGTCCCAGGGCGTAGGAAATGTATTTACACAGAATTTTACGTTTGACTAAAATACCTTCACAGACACCATTTATTTTGATTCAAGTAATTTGGAAGCTGGGAAATGGTGCAGTTCTTTCACATGATGGCAAAGGAGAAATATGGACAGATGTTTGAAAAGTATTGTAACAATGTCCTTTTGCTAAATATTGTTGAAAATGCCTCAAATAAAACTTGCTTTACTTAGTCAACTACTATCTATATCCTCTGAAGTAGAAATTTTTATCCAGAAAGTCATTTTAGCTGATGCTACTTAGAGAGATGAAGTGTCTGAGTTTTATATAATTCTTAGGTTTAATATATTCAGATTAACCATCTTTCTATTGAAGAAAGAATTCAACAAGTGTACTAATATTTACGAGACCCCATAACCTGGTACAAAGTCTTAAATTATCATGAGATTCTTGTTCTTTAGAGCATATGTACTGAGAAATCTAACAAACGTAAATAGAATTTGAAGTAAGATTAACAGCATGATGATTAAGAGAACTCTATGTTCAAGCTATAATAATATAGAAATATTGCCTTAAAATTACTAATTCAGATTGCTAATAGGCCTTTAAAAACAAACAAAAACAGGCTAGCAAGGTGCCTAGCAGGTAGAGGCATTGCTGCCTGGCCTCACGAACTGAGTTTGATCTCTGGAACCCACATGGTGGAAGGAGAGAATCAACTCTTACAAGTTGTCCTCTGACCCCCACATATGCCTCATGGCTTGTGTCTTCTGTAAACTAATAATAAGTAATGTTAAAAATTAAACATAAAAACACAACACCAAACTTAGCAATTCAAATTGAAGTGGCTTGCATCTTCTATGAATAATAGATAAATGTTAAAAATTAAACAGAAAAACATACATAGAACTCAGCAATTCAAATTGAAGTAGCACAATGTTATCCTTCTAACAGTGTCATTTCCATTGTAATAAATAAGAAGTTAAAGAACTGGTAAGTCTGAGCATTTCATTACTTAAAATATTGTAATAGTTAAGATTTCTTGAGTATTCTATGCTGCAGAGAGTTAAGTTTCTTAGTCAAAAGACTTTATTCTAATATATAAAAATTGGAGTGTTTTACCAAGTGAACGCTTAGTTATTTCCACACTTTTAAATTTTTCCAGTAATATATTCAGGGGACATGCTATATGTGTCTATCATATGTCAAGTATCCGGGCAGCCTTTAATGGCCCATATGCACACAAAGAAGGACCTGAATACCACTGGTCGCTGTATGAAGGAAAAGTCCCGTACCCAAGACCTGGTTCTGTAAGTGTAATCTTTTAACAAGGTGTTCTTATTTTCTAAGTCTCTTTTGGTAACATTTTACTAGCCATTTTCCATCTTCTACCCAGTTTTGCAGTTAAACAATTTAGAAATTGCCTATCTGAAAGTCTGTTTGAGCAGTAAAGAAATAATAAGCCTCATATCCAGTTTTATGCTAATTTTTAAATGGATATAATTTAGGATTTACTTAGCAATGTTATAAAGTATGTTAGCATTGATATTTTGGAAAAGTAGCTCCATTTGAAATTTCATCTTTAAGGGTGCTGGTGAACATAGAAACATACAATAAAACATCACATATTTTCCTTCCAACCTTGTGAAAATTAGTATCACGTGTCAACCTTAAATGAGAAAATATTGTTTGGTTTTAGTATCTTAATATTTGTGTCTGCCTCCAAGTTCCCCATGGAAAACTTTCTTTTTGTCATATTAGCAGAGGAAAAGAAAATCTATCATTTGTCTCTAAACTGTTGTGACTAAAATTCTCTCTGACTTGTTATACCAGCCTTTGTGCTTTTGATTTGGACATGTCTAAAGATGATGATGATGATGATGATGATGATGATTTTTATCATGAATTTCAAGGATGACTAGGTTGGAAAACATCACAACATTTCATGTCTTATGTGTGTCACAGTGTGTAAACACTGAGCTTGTCATGCAAGTCAACATCTTCACTTTAAAAAAATCATGTATTATTTTCATTTTATGTGTATGAGTGTATCGCTTGCATGTATATAAGTGCACTTATGTCATGCAATGCCTGTAGAGGTCAAAAGAGGGCATCAGATTCCCAGGAAATTGATTTATAGACAGTTGTTAGATACCATGTAGGTGCTAGGAACCAAACCCAGGTCCTCTGCAAGAGTAGCCAGTGCTTTTAACGACTGAGTCAGCTCTCCAGCTCCAACATCTTCACTTTTACATGCAACTGGTGAAATGGTGTGAATACAGAGATTTCATAATCACCCCCAAAGTCATGGAGGAATGTTTGCAAAGCCATAACTCAAAGTGAAAACAAACCTCACCTCCATTAACAAGTGTGAAGCTTTATCGTAATAATCACTGTCAGTGGCTTAAAATTATTACTTCCAGCAAGATATAAAGTATATTTCATTTCACTATATTAATGGAAATTACAATTTAAATGGGAAAATCTACTCCTGTGGCTTAGTGGAAATGCTTCTTGAAACCACATGGCCTTCAAGGAGATTGGAGGAAGCGATTGGTTACTGAACTGCTTCCAAGCCAGTCTAGAATGTTTCCAGTCATATACTGTGAAAATACATTCAAGTGTACATATCATGTCAAAGTAAGAAAAAAGGAATTATTTTTTAAAACAAACAATTATCAGTCCACCTTTGCAAAACTTTATTACTTAGCTACTGCATTTATGTATCATAGTAGAAATTAATTTTTATTGGGACATTACAATTGATGTTGGTTCTGGAGGAACATGTGTGATAGGAGGGAGCAGTTATCAATAAGCAGGGAAGGCACAAGTACTTCAGGTAGCATCTTAAGAAGCTGTTGAGCCCTTCATTTTTGCATCAGTGATTTAACAGTGAGACATGCAAAAGAAAATAATAGTTTTTCACTTTCTCCGTGTCAAATATATATGAACTAATGCAAATTTTTACAGATTATAGGAGGACAACACAGAGAGGGATTTTTCCTTCTTGATAATTAGCAATGATGATTTTTTAATAAAAATTTTATTCATTATTTTTATTTTATGTGTATGTGTATTGCCTGCATGTATGTAAGTGCACCCATGTCAGGAAATGACTGTGGAGGTCAGAAGAGGGCATCAGATCCTCCAGAACTTGAGTTATGAACAGTTGTTAGACACCATGTGGGTACTGGCTATTGAATTTGGGTCCTCTGAAAGAACAGTCAGTGCTCTTAACCACTAAGCCATCCCTCCAGCCCCAGCAATGATGAATTTTTAATTACTCTCTGTATTAAAACATTTTAATTTTGTAGGAAGACAAGCAGAAAATTGCCAGTCTTATTATGATTGTCTAAGTAATGAGAAATCTAGTTTGCATAATTTGGATACATTTATTTATGTATTTATTTATTTAGGTAAATAGCTGGTTAGTCAGTTGGCTAGATAGTTAATTTTTAAATATTTTATTATATTATTCTTATTTTTTTATATGTATGAGTATATTGCCTGCATGTATTTAAGTGCACCTGTGTCATGCAATGCCTGCAGAAGTCAGAAGATAGCGTGGGACCCTCTGGAATTGGAGTTATGGACTGTTGTTAGCTGCCATGTGGGTGCTGGGATTTGAACCCAGGTCCTCTGCAAGAGCAACCAGAGTTCTTAACCACTGGGTCATCTCTCCAGTCTTGTAGTTAGTTGATTTTAAGACTAGGTCTCACTATGTAGCTCAGACTAGCTTCAGATATGAGCTGTTTTCTCAGTTTCCCCAGGGTTGGAGATGCAGGTCTACATCATTCTGTATGCCGAGACCCTAAGTTTTAGCCCAACAAACACACATTCTATTTTAATGACTGTAGTTGCTCTCTCACTCTCTCTCTTTTGTGATGCTACAGATTGAACCCAGGGCTTCAGGCATGTCAGGCCAGCACTCTACCACTAAACTTCATCCTTTGAGAAACATCAGTTCTTCAGCTACAAATTTTACTTCAAACATGAACAAGCAAATTTAGAAAACTGGGAAAGTAATTAGAATGTTCATACTGTTATAGTCGCTTACCATCTCCAAAATGTCCTATATTCAATATACGTTTACTGTCCTGAGCTTCTACTGTTATCTGTGTATTTCCAATGCTATATGTTTAAAATAATTTAGCCTTTGAAATTTTCAATATTGAGTTCATTTCTATAACAAATGACACAGAGCTGCTAAACACTGCTGTGCAGTAAACAGTTTATTGCTTGAACTTATTCACTTTTTCTAATTCTTCCTGTGTTTTATTATAAAAACGATGATCTAATCCACTTGTATTTCAGTGTGCCAGCAAAGTGAATGGAGGGCGCTATGGAACCACCAGGCAGTACCCTGATGAAGCCATTGGATTTGCAAAGAACCACCCCCTAATGTACCAGCCCATAAAGCCTACTCATAAAAAGCCAATACTGGTAAAAACTGACGGGAAATATAACCTGAAGCAATTGGCAGTAGATCGAGTGGAAGCAGAGGATGGCCAGTATGATGTTTTATTTATTGGAACAGGTAAAGAGATAAGAAAGCCTTGATGCATTTCAACTAGCCCCTCAGATAATAACTTTCACCTGTCAGTACATTTCATGTTGTTCAATTAGCTATTTGCACACTGCTAATCCCAAATAAGCCAAACTGAAATAGACTCCTCATTGCAGTAAGAACTTGTGACTATTATATTGTGCCTATTGTCTGAGAATACTTATTATTATTATTACCTTTTGTATTCTCAAAAATGTTAAGGTCTGGAAATAAACTTGAAGGCCACCCTTGCTTCAGAACTGACAAAATACTGGCATAGTCAGAGAGAATTTGGGATTGCTATATCTTAAGTCCTGATATATAGTCAATAGATGAGGAAAGTGGAGAAATAAACAATTGATGCTCACAGTGTTGGTTATGCAGTGACCCTCTCAGAATGAAAGTATACTGCATAGAGAGGACAGTTCTCTTGTCAGCCTCCAGCCCCATGGTGGTCTGTGGTTGCTCAGTAAGTCCTAATGGTCTCACTACAATTGGGAAAGTAACTTTGCATAAATCTGCAATCTCACAATGGCCATCAGCCTCCATCACAATCAGCCTTTGGTACCAAGTAGGCCAAATCTCACCCACAAAGGAGGCAGCCTTCAACCTCAAAGATATAGTATCTTATAGTAACAAAACAAAGTTTAGTGAATATGCTAAAACTGAAATTACAGATTAATTTATAGCTTCAATTAATTTCATCACTTTGCTTTAGTTTGTGGAAGAGAACTTGAAAATCTTTCAGTGTCCAGAGTGGTATGCAACAAATCCTGTGAGGTGCTTTAAAATTCCTTTCCCCTTACCCAGCAAAACACTTGCTATGACAGTTGAGCTTTAGAGGAGCAAGCATTCTGCTGTCTACAACATGAACCAAGACATTATTCTCAAGGGGTGTTTGTGCATGCCCAGTTGAGAAATCAGGATGTACTACTAATGCTGGTGTTTATACTTCTCTGGGAAGAATTTTTTTTCTTTTTCTAGAAATAAAAATTTAAGTAAAGAAACAGTAATCTTATCATCAGAAATGAATTCTAGCAAAGGTTATATTTTATCACTGTTTAGGAAGTTAAAAATGTGTTCTAGCCAGGCGTGGTAGTGCACGCCTTTAATCCCAGCACTTGGGAGGCAGAGGCAGGCGGATCTCTGTGAGTTCAAGGCCACCCTGATCTACATAGTGAGTTCCAGGACAGCTGGGGATACAGGGAGACCCTGTCTCAAAAAGACTAAAAAAAAAAATGTGTTCTAAATCATGAGTTCATTATTATCTGAGCATAAGGCTTCTTTAGGAAACCTAAAATTACCTCATCATCAGTTCATTCACTGATATTTCTGACCATTAAAAATGGTCATTCCCAAAAGCACGATTCAAATGTGATATAATTAATGACTTTTATTTTAAATGGCCTGGAAAGCAGAAGTCATATATACCATTCTAAGAAATATTTTCTTGTTGTAATTACCAAAGACACTTGAGAATATTCCAGAACTATCATTTACATAATAGTTAACTCATAGTTAAAATCATGTTGAACCACAAGCACCTAGAGAAAATGAATCAATTGAGGACTGTATGCAAAAATACATTGGAAAACATAATAAATAATAGGTATTTTCTACAATACCTACAATGCCTATTTTCTAGTCAAGCATAGACTCTAATGCAATAACAACCTGTCATGATTACAAAATCATTGTTTGTGAATTAACAATTCAACTTGCATTTTGCATTTGGCTAATAAAATTGTAGACTAATATGCCTTTTGTTTTTAAAATGTGACAATTTTTGATTCTTTTAGTTAGTACAAAATAAATGTGCTATGTATAAGATTAATTGTAATTTACTTTTATTAACTCAGACAGCACAAGATTTGATAATCTTTTGTTTAAACTTCCCAAATACTCAGAATATCAAGATTAATTAAAAAATAAGATGGAAAATTTAAAATAGCAATATCGTTGTACAAAAAAATAAATTATGGAAGCCTAACTGCCGGTGAAGGAGGACTAATAGGCTTCCCTTGGCTGTGTGGGTGCGTCTAGCCAGCAAAACCCAGGGCTCCTTCTGTCCCCCTCCTCAGTGCAGGGATTGCAACACTGCTGTAATGCACTGCTATGCTTAGAATTTTGCAGTCAGTGCTGGGGATCTGAGCTCAGGTCCTAATGCTTACATGGCAAGCGCTTTACTGTCAGTGTCAACTCCCTAGCCCATCCTTTCGATTTTAAATACAGATATATCTATTCTTTGCACTTTAACCTACGGCAGGTTTTTAAATTAAAAATTTGGGACAAACAACCTAAAGTAACACATTATATCAAAGGTAACCTGGAACTTCTAAACCTCTTTTATAGCCTGTTTTAGCATATGCTTTAAAACACCAATCTTAACCAGGAGGTGGCGCAGGCCTTTAATCTCAGCACTTGGGAGGCAGACACAGGCAGATCTCTGTGAGACTGAGGCCAGTCTGGGCTGTAGTGAGTTCCAGATCAGCTGTGGCTACAAGGAGACCCTGTCTCCAAAAAGAAACAAACAAACAAAAGAGAACAAAACAAACAAAATGAAATGAAAAAGCAAACAACAAAACAACAGAAAAAACAAAAAAGCAAACAATAAAACACAATAAAAATACTATTCTTACGTACTTATATAGACCAAAAGCAATATATAAAAACAAAAAGTATAAGTAGGTCTGGAGATGCAGCCTAGTGATAAAGTTTTTCCTAGCATGTGGCAGGGCTTGCATTCAGCCCTCACCACATGAAAACAGTGTACCTGTGATTTCCATGGTTTGTTGCTTGGAATGGTCCTTAAGGTTAAAAGTGTGTCTCTTTCTTACTATGTAAGTAGTTTAAGGAAAATATTTTCTTGCATGAAGCATTACAAAAGAAACTACTAAAAGTGTGGCATTTTGATTTTTGAATCTATAATTTGATTTTTGGATTGGCCAAACTATTTTAAAAATCCTGTGCTACCAATTGTTCTTAGCTTCCTTGTAAGTGCTGGGATTCAAACCCTGTTCTCTGCAAGAGCAGCCCATACTCTTAACCCCTGAACAATCTCTGCAGGCCCAACATTTAAATTTTTGACTAGGAATACCAAATTGATTTTTGCTAATTGAAGCTATGAATATATAATTAGTCATGTGATTTTCTAATTGCCAATGATTAAATATTTTATACATTCTTATTGAAGTCAAAGTCAGTAAGCCACTTTGATTATTACCTATTTTGCTTTTATACAGATACAGGAGTTGTGTTGAAAGTAATCACAATTTACAACCAAGAAACAGAATCAATGGAAGAAGTTATTCTTGAAGAACTTCAGATATTTAAGGTAATTTGATAAACATTATGTCATAAACTATGTACCACAGACAGTTGAAACTGAGACACAAGGAGGAAAGGTGTCATCTCAGTTTTTCCCTCATAGGTGTGTTTTGAATTCAAAACAAGTTGAGTGAACAATGATTTAAAATCCTAGTGCTTCTATTTCATTGTCAATTTTTTTAATAAAAGGTATCAATATGTATGTATGAAAAATTGTCAATGTAAACCATTGTGATAAAGAAATCACACTTATCTCAGGCGTGTATTCCAGAATAACTATGGCAGAATCACACCGTGCACAAACATACTACCAGAACTGGCAGAAAATGACAGACTTCAAATAGTGCACATTAAGACGGGGGAGATACACTGCTTTTAGTTATAATGTAGTATTTAAACAAAGAAGTTATCAATAAAGGAAAACTAGAAAATTATAGTGGAGAATGTAGTATAAAACAATTACATTTGAATATATGCATGTACACACACACTACAATAAACATATACTGTAAGGTCTCATTATTGTAGCATTTATCAAACTTAAGATCACTATGAATACTAACTTACATTTCTGGCAAGGAGGATGCTACATATTTCTGATGACAATTTTTTCACGTGATCAAATCATAACCTTTATGTATGTTTTTGTTCTGTTTAAAAAATCTTGGTCTACATTGCTGATGAATCAATGTTGATTTCTCTGCATTATAACTGATGCCTGTGTGAAGCTGTATAATACATCCTCTTTTTACATTAAGATGCATGCAGATGTTTTGAGTTTAGAAATTTTGAACAACACATCAGTACTTTGCTTGGAGCACATTTTAAACAGCCAAACACCATCAAAAAGTATAAAAATGAAAAACCAAAAGGTACTAGGCAGTCATAAATAGGACAGTTATTTGTACCAGGGGTGCTGAAACAGAGTGGAAAGATGCTGTGCTGATTTCAACTGGAATTTGTACATTCCACACTTCAAACATTTTGTTGCCCTGTAACATGTGTATGTATAAATGACAGGAATACTATCATGGATTAATATTAGGATTACAAACTAATTTAGCAGGCAGACATATTTCTAAATCAGAATCTGTAATCTACCATGGTTGACAAAATGTGGATATAATGAATTTCATGGAGAAGACGTGATTAATGAAGAGTGAGACATTTGCTTTTGCTATCCTGGAGACTGGATTCCCCAGTGCTACACACTCAGTTAACCACGCCTCTATCTCAACAGAAGCACATAGACTTGTCTGTTTTGCATTTTGGACTTCTATGTAACGTTTAATTTCACAGTGGGGAATCACAGCTCTCATTAACAGTATCCACCATTGTATCTTTTCCTATTAACGCTCAATAAGCATTAATGCAGGAATAAATGTATGAATAATGCACTGATGTGTAAATGATTTTAAATCAAAATGTGTTTAAAAAAATGTGCTGACAAGGCTGAAGAGATGGTTCATTCGGAAAAGAAGCTTTCTGCCAAACATAATAAACTGAGTTTGATCCCTGGAACCCACAGGGTGGAAGGAGAGAATAAGCTCTCTCAAATTGTCCTATGACCTTCCCATTACACCATCTCACCTGAATACACACACACACACACACACACACACACACACACACACACAACAACACCTACAAACACACAAATGTGTTTTACAAGATTGAAAACATTTTGGTACTGGAGTCTTCAGGGAGCAATTTAAAAAAAAAACAAAAACAAAACAAAACAACAACAACAACGACACTCAGCAATCTCTCTAAGGGTGATTATTCTGGGTGAACTACATCTGCCTGCTGTTTCCACACTTAGAGAATAAGTTTGTTGTGCTGCTTGAAGAGACTCTAGGATTAACAAACACTGTTAAACCATCACAGAGGCTCCCAAAGATGCATGATATATTGTCCTTCCTCTACTGCAAGTCTAAGAAAATGAGGTTCTTCATCCTGTTCAAAAAACTTACAGTGATTCGCCATGACCATTCCTGTAGAAATGTTTTCTGTTCAGGCTTGGATGAAAATAATTAAGACCCATTAGCAGTATCATCTCTTTTAAGAAATGTTTCATCTACTCTAATGGTTTAAATACTTTATTTAAAATTTTGAATGTATTATTTTATATGAGAGTATTGGACTGTATGAATCACAAATATTATTCAAAGTCAGTGCAATGCATTCCAGAGACTTAAAATAAGCTGGTAGAATTATTCACTGCATTTCTTATATGCATTTCAGATCCTTCATTAGAAAGAAAATTTAAAGCTGTCTTTAATTGAACTGGATTTACGTATTGATTTATGAAAAGAAATATGTCCTATGTTATGCATAGAACCACTCACAAGTAATTTGACTTCATATTAAGATATATATTCCAATGTTTCCCCTATTAAAAAGAAAATATTTTCAATTTCAGGATCCAGTTCCTATCATTTCTATGGAAATTTCTTCAAAGAGAGTAAGTTGTGCATGTTGCCCGTGTCTGTTCTGTACATTAGCTAAAACCAAAGAATGTAAGAATGTTAGAACATGATTTATATATGAAAAATAGCTTTCCTTTTTAGTATTTTATATTACTAGTGTAAGTGCATGAGAACAATCTTAATGAATTTTATAAATGTATAGTACTCTACACTTGATTATATGTTCAGTGTTACACAGCAGACCTCAAAAGTGTGTCCAAACTTGCTTGGCCACAATTTTATGCACATTGGTTGGTGCCTACAGAAGCATGTAGTGGTTTATATTTAAGAGATGCTTTTATTTTCTATTTTGTGATAAAAAGGAAGCTGAGAATAATTTTATTTATGAAATCATGATAATACACCTATTGAGTTTGCAACAATAATAGTAAATATGAGAAGCAAAAAAGTGTGACGTGATACACATCTCTCACGGCAGCGGAGTCAATGTCAGGTTAACCTTCTCCAGAAATAGTTGTTGCATATGTTGCCTCAGGTTTATTTATCAAAGAATTATCATGGTTAGCAAATGGAAACATGTGACAGTAAATTGCTGCTTTTATCTTTGTGCATTTTATAGTGTATTCTAGTTCATCTCTCTCTCACACACACAATTTTGATTGCACAAACATCTCCTAAATGTTTATATCAGTAGTTTAAAAATCTACTTATTAAAGCTCTTACTATTACTGTAGATCTCTAAAGGGAGGCTTAGAATGTTAGGTAATACAAGAATCTTCCTGCTTAGAAAATGACTTAAAGAACAGTCTTCTGTGTTTTGAGCAAGCTGAATTCAACAATTTTGTTTCTCCTCCTAATCTGTACAAGAATTTAAATTTTTAAAAAACAGCAGTCTCAGTGTCCCATTATCTATCCTTGGTAATGTCTGTGATGTACCTGCATATGGACAGAGGTGCTTGTATACACATATAAGAGTTTCTCAGCAATAGCTCAGTGAAAGCTGTCCGTTTCTGCTAGTTGCCTTCCTTGCTTTCTATGTAGCAACAGCTCTACATTGGATCAGCCTCTGCTGTGGCTCAAGTCAGATTCCATCACTGCGACATGTATGGTAGTGCTTGTGCTGACTGCTGTCTGGCTCGAGACCCTTACTGTGCCTGGGATGGCATATCCTGCTCCCGGTACTACCCAACAGGTACACATGCAAAAAGGTAAGGCATGGTACTTGGTAGAAAATTTCCACTATTCAGAATAAAATGATTTGCTTCTTTTGGTGTCTAAGCAAAATAGCTTGGTTGTACTTTGATCATAATATAAGCATCCAAAACTTGACATTTTTCTGAAAATTATCCTGTGCACTGATTGGAGCAGAGCATGCCTTGGACTTTCATTTTCCTCCCTGCTTTGCATTAACTCTTCCTCCCCCTTAAAATTATTTTGTTGCAAGACACGATAAAATTCAGATAAACTTAAAACATGGAAATGGCAAGTCACACTTAAAGGATTTGAAGATTAAAAAGAAAATAAATAAACCCTAAAGTACGCCCTGCAGTTTCCCATGTCGTCTCCTCAGCTGGTTTTCATTTATTTCATTTTGAAAGTGAATATTTTAACTCCTAAGCAAATACATGACCTTATAATTGATAAAATGTGTGATTTAATTCAACACAAATGAGAAGTACTGAAAAACCTTTAAACTCTAATGTCTATAACTCTGTAAGGTCATCGCCATTTGTAAGAGAGTAACCCAACATTCTTTAAACAAAAGGAGTTTGTGTTCCCAAAACATTTTGAAGAAAAAGTTTATATTTTTCACTCATTTTATATGAAGCTGTGCACACCTTAGAGAAATAAATTACTTCTTATAAGAGTGTTTTTCCCACTCACAAGGAATAGTTAAGCAACACATAGACCAATCTAAAGTTCCCCGACAGAAGAAAAATTCATTTTAGTTTATTTTTGCCATTTAACTTTGGGTTATTTTTCTTTAAATATATTTTAGAGTCAAAACTAAATAAGTGTAATTTCTTTTTAAGGATTACATAAATAGCAAGATCTCACTAAAAAGTAAAATATTTCATTAATTCAAAACTTTTATTAATTTGTCTTGAGCAAATCAAAATCCTAGTAAATATTTAAAGAAAGGACAGGCTAAGATGAAATGAGACTTAAAAGGGAACTGGAGGCAAAATAATTTATCAATTGTGCTAAATAATTGAGCAAATTAATAGATTTTCTACAAATAATTATTGGTATTTAAAGTCGTTCTTGAGGAATATTCTGTAATATTATTTTTAAATGTTAATCAGTACTTTATTTACCCACTACACTCTTACTGTACCATGAGCAAGAAGTTTGAAGAAACATCGTTTGGCCTTTGTCTCCAGGAAACCAAAGCCCAAGGTGGAGGAGGACTGGCAAATAATAATGGCAGGAGCTTTCTTCTGAGTATTTAGGGTAGTTGACCAAATGTAAGATATACAGCCTCAACCTAACCCAGTCTTTGAACACATTCTTATAGATAAAGACATATGGAGATTCCAGTTAAAAGAATAGAATCTGATGTTTGAAAGAACACTTTTTAAGACAATACTAGTAGATTTTAAATTTTGCTTAGATTTAATTTTAGCTGTCATATACTGTAGATATTTATGGATTACAATGAGATATTTCCACATACAGTACAGTATAAATCACAATAAATGCATCTGCCTTCAAACTGATCATTTCTTTATAGTGAAGTTATTTAAAATCTTATATCCTTTTGAAACCAAAGCATATATTTTATAGACAAAGTTCATTCAATGTTTCTTCAAACTCTTTTTTATAAGTGATAAAGTTTATTAATATGTAGTTGTTGGTAATAATGAAAATGTTATCAATCCTGGCACCAAGGTTTACAAATAGCAAGGTCTTGTTAGGCAGTGACAATCAGCTTTAACTAAGCAATTTCCAGAGCAATTATTTCTTGGTATCTGGTGCACCTTTTAAGAGTACAGAACCACAAGGTTGGCAACATTTGAAAAGATAGGTAAAAAGAGTAATGTAGGAAAAGTTAAATGAGTGAGCAAAATAGCAGTGAGGATGGATGAAATGCAGTAAGAACCATGCTAGAAATGAATTTGCTTGGTTCAGTGATGTATAATAGAGATCTTTCGGTCGTGTCAAATTCTTTTCGACAATCACCCGCCCCCGGAGGAGAACTTTTTGGTTAAGTTCCAGCTCATGAAGGGAAAATAGTTTGCTTTCATAGTGATCATTTCTGCTTTAAAGCTGAATAGAAGCTGAAAGAGGAAAGTAGTCATTCAAATAAACACTCTTCTGCTCATAGACTGAAAATGAGTCAATAGGGGAAAGATGTTAAATTATAATCCATATCCCTTGTTTAAAAATGGCCTTCCAGAACACTCTATGACCTGTGAAACTAGCTCTTTTTCTCCTCCAAGCTCCCCTTGTGTGTATATCCAGTGTTCTCTTTGAAGCTTTCAAAGAAGTAAGAAATGTAAGAAGAATATGCAGACTTCAAGAATGAAATGCAACTTTGCTCAAACATTCTCAAAGTCCGGACCCTGATATGTGTTTTCTTTAATTCTAACATAAAGAACAATTTACTGGATAGTAAAAAAAGAAACCAAAACTTTGCTGGAGGGTGTAACGTTTTTCTAAATGTATGTTGCCAGTGATTTTGAACAAGTTTTTGCACTCTTTGTTTACCATTCATCCTGCTTATCTAAATGATGAGATTCCTGTTTCATATTGCCAGTATAATAATCTCAATTAAAGAGCATCCCTGCAATGTGGAAAGTATTCCCACCTTCATTTTTAAAAATCCCCGCTTCATTAGTCACTATTGTTTAGCAGGCTTTCAAGTCCCAGCAGGGAAGTAATAGTGAACCAAGTGAGAAATTAGCAGCAGCCCTTGAGTTCCAGTCCCGACTGCTGTCAGTTGTATAGTGGCTGTACATGTTAGGATAAAATTAAATGTAAAACTTGATGCTTTTTTTGCTTCTAATTTTCTCATGGTTCTTTGGTCATTCTGTCTCAAAGCAATGATTCATATGGAAGTTTTGACTTTTACTTTGTAAAATTCTGGGGTTTTTTGATAAAATTTTCTGATTGGTAATCTATTTACAACCAAATAAACAAGAGTGCATAATGCCGGAACGTGAGTGGGAATGTTCTTCTGCCTTAGCTTTTCCCTTGTGAGGAAAATTTCATGTCTCTGCTAGCAATCCATTATCATTTTTAGACAGAGTGAAAAGACCTTAGAACAATAACAAGAAACACTGCAGATTCTCATAAGTTTCAGCTGTCAGTTAGCCAACTCCATTTTACCAATGAGGATGCAAAGAACCAGGAAAGAGAAGCTGAATGGGGACATCTGGAGGCTACTGGGCACAGGGTATTTGAATCTGATTTGCTTTCCTGAATTCGATCCCTAGGGATGGGTAATGTGTCTCCTTATCACTTTGGAAACCACCATCACTCTCTAGGGTGACACTTGGGCTTTGCTTTGCTGTTTTCTCCTCCGTCTTGAAGAAATACCATGAGTCACAGCAAGTGGTTTTTTCCTACCTTTTTGAAATATTTCTATTTTTGCGTCTAAGTTTATCACAGATCTTGATTTTAGAATTCCAGTACAAATAATGATACTTTCTATCAATTAATTCCTTATAATAATTCTTTAAAAGTTTTAAAAATATATATTTTACTTATTATTTTTATTTTATGTGTATTGCCCTCATATAAGTGCACCTGTGGTGTGCAGTGCTCACAGAGGTCAGAAGAAGGCATCAGATCCTCTGTAGCTGGAGTTACGGATGGTTGTTAGCTGTCATGAGGGTACTGGGAATCAAACCCAGGTCCTCTGCAAGAGCAGTCAGTGCTCTTAACCACTGAGCCATCTCTCCAGCTCTAATTCCTTAAAACCTTAATGTTTGCTATATATTCTTAAAATCTTATTATTTGAGGACCTTGTACATTTTATAGTTATATACCTAAGCAAGACCTAAAATATGAAACCATATTAGACATAATCTGGTAGATTGAAGGCAAGAAAACTAGTTTTTTTTTGAGTCCCAAAGGATGCAAAACACAATTAAACATGTGAACACACCAGCACTTTGAATAGAGGCATGTGTTTTCTAAAGTTATACCTAAATAGAAAGAAAGCCAAGGGATTGGAGCGATAGCTCAGTGGTTAAGAGCACATACTGTTCTTGCAGAAGATCCAGCTTCAGTTCCCAGCCTCCACACTGAGCAGCTTACAACCAGCTGTAATTCAAACTACAGGGTATCTGACACCCTCTGCTGGCTCAGCAGGAACCTACATTCACATGACACGTAAGCCCACATAGACATGCACTCAAACATATTACTAAAAATAATAATAATAAAAATAAAATGTGAAGTATGCTATTAGTTCTTTTCCTTATTAGAAACTCTGTTTTTGGTGGTTAATCATCATGGGAGTAAAATCAAATATTTGGATTCAAATATATTTTTTCACCTTGTACTTTATTATATGTAGTAGTTTTCTACTCCAATGTTCTGCCTAAGGTCTGATTGTTCTTATCTACACACATCCCTTGCCAGCCCAAATCACTCCTTTCAAACTAGAACTTTCCTGTTGAATTAAATATTTAACAAAATATAAAGGGATATTTATTAAATTACTATTTGGGAATCTAGAACTCAAATCTATGACATTAAACAGCAATGTTGAATAGATCTTTTAGTTATTGGAACTATTTCTACTCCATAGAAATATGGGAAGTATTAAAATTGTGTCATATACTTATTTTATGTGATTGATTTTTTTTCAACAAAAGAATTTTACTTGAATCTTCAATATGATTGGCTGTATTTTAAAACATAGAAAATTAAAATCTGAGAATCTAAATGTTCTTTCTTTCAGACGGTTCCGCAGACAAGATGTTCGGCATGGCAACGCTGCCCAGCAGTGTTTCGGACAGCAGTTTGTTGGTAATCCATAGAAAATCAATTGTTATGACTTACTTAGAGTGGATGCTGATAATAAACTGTATATTCC
This sequence comes from Nannospalax galili, assembly GCF_000622305.1. Classification (NCBI taxonomy): domain Eukaryota; kingdom Metazoa; phylum Chordata; class Mammalia; order Rodentia; family Spalacidae; genus Nannospalax; species Nannospalax galili. The sequence continues at coordinate 2,881,741 of NW_008344644.1, forward strand.
TTTAAATGAGTCACTTTCTTGGTTTTTTTGTGTGAGGACGCTGATGTTGAACATATTTGGTTTCCTTCCATGTACTCACAATTTTGTAGGTTTATAATAATGTTTACAAAACTAGCAAGATTAGATTCAGATGCCACTATCACCATCTGATACTAGACTTCAAAGCCCCAGAATCTTAGAAGCTGAAGCAGCATACTTCAGCTGACTGATGCCAGTGCCGAACCTCTTCACCTCACAACTGATTTTACCACGTATGATGTAACTTGCATCAACTGATCTAATGAAGTTTGGGACAAAATGGAAACTTTTCCTCTTTTGCAACAGTTAACTTAGAACTGGCCTCAGCTTTAGGCAAAATCAAAGAAGACAGGAAAAATTTCTCACCTGATCCACATCGCAGTGGATGATGACCATGCTGGGTTTTATGACCTTGAGTTCACGGAGACGCCACAGAGGAAGGGCATTGCGGTGGGAAACCAGCGGTGGTTGTGCCCACTTTCTGAGCTTACAGCCCGGATTCAACTTGTTAGACCCAAACTAACTCAGGGTTTAGCGCAGGACTTCCAGCTTATGAGCACCAGCCAGAGAAAGTATTACCTCAACCTTACAAAGTATATTGTTCAATTTGGAAAGTCAGGAGGACTTGGGTAGTAGAAAGAAAAAAAAAAAAAATCCTGGGATCTAGTTATTCAATTCATTCTGATATAAACAGAAAGAAGAAAAAGTGCTTGCATTTACTTTCTACTGCAAGTAGGCCTACTTGCCTTACTCAAATTTGAATTCAAATCTAGTGAGAGTCTTTTTGGTCTAAGACATAGAATGTAATTAAAAGTTCTGGTTCACAGTCTTCAGTTCAGTCTTTCAGCCCAACACTTTGATAACTGCTGTCCTTTGTCTAGATGCCACCCACACTTGCTTACATAATCGTATAGAGATCTTTGCTCTTGTTTGTAACCACATATTTAACAGGTGCCTTGTTTGAACATTTGATGCTCATGATTTTTCCCCACATCATCAGAGGATATTGACATTGCTGTTCTATTAGCTTAATATTGATGCACCTTCTTACTGCCCTTACCATCTCATCCTTTGGAAACTAATTCTCTGCTGTTTTCTTCTATCTCGCCCCACAGTCTACCTGCCTATTTAGTTGAAAATTTTGTTATGTCATTTAAGGTAAATCCTTTAAAGGACTTTGTGTAGAAATTATGAACAAGTAGTGAGTTTATTCACATTTTATAGGGACTTGATACAAATTTTTTATTTGTCTAAAAAATTCATACTGCAAGGCTGACAAAATTCCTGTTTAACAGGAGATGCTTTGGATAAAACTGAAGAGAGACTGGCTTATGGCATAGAGAACAACAGTACTTTGCTGGAATGCACCCCACGATCTTTACAAGCAAAAGTCGTCTGGTTTGTACAGAAAGGACGTGAAACAAGAAAGGAAGAGGTAATTCATAACCATATCTTCACACTATGGTGCCTTACCTAGAGTGTGCCATCAGAAAACAGATGATTTGGGGTGTTTAAGAATGTGTTGAGCTAAACATGTCTCAATTAAGACAACAATTTCTGTGCTGGAGAGATAGTTCAGTTGTAAAGTATTTGTCTTGAAAGCTTGACGAGTAAGGTTCAGTCCTCAGAATGTAAAAAGTTATATGTTTGTAATTCCCAGCATAGGAGAGATAAAGTCAGATCCTTGGGAGTCCATAACCAGGCAGCTTTACCTACTTGGTGAACTCCAGGACAGTGCCAGACCCTGTCTTAAAAAACAAAGTGGACAAGGTGGACAGCCCTTGAAGCGCATCACCCAAGGTTGTCCTCTCACCACGTGGGTGTACCCACTGCACGTTCATTCATGGCAACAAGTGCACGTGCACCCACACTAACATGCAGACCCACACATGTGCACAAAAATACACCCCACAGTTTTTTAGAATCAACTCTTTAATTTTGATTTATAGACATACTAAACTTAATAACATATTTTTTAGGCATAATGATATAAATGTGTAAGTAGATTATTTTTATATAAATTTATGAATTGATATTTCAAATTTTGGAAATTGAAATTTCATTTGGAAAGTATTTGTAGCTTTAAGATGTATGTCTTGTCAAAATCTTAAATTGCATCAACCAAGGCAGTGTTCCCGAGAAACAACAACTTAGTAACATTTAAGAGTGATAGGATTAAAATTACAGTGGCATCAATATTAATAAAGCTTTAAATCAAATACGAGACACTAACATAATGGTTCTAACCCACTGGAAACAAGGACAAGCCTCAACTTCCTCTTCCTTTTAAGTAGTTTTGGAGATTGTATTCCTGAAATCATGGGAGACAGATGACTACTTTGGGAGGTGGGAGACAGGTAAAATGTAAAGCACATGTATGGAATAGTCTGGAGGCAGTTACTAGATAAAGGAAGGTAAGATGAGGAAGCAGGCCATACATATCCTGGGAATAAATGTTTAGGAAGGACGATCTAGAGATTTGAACTTTATTTTCACAAGTGGAATTAAAAATTAGCAAGAAGAAAACTTTTTATATTAGAAGGAGATAGATCTTGTGAGTATTGCACAAATGGCCCTTGCTGAACAAAAATTTTCAGCTTGAGTAAGGGAAAGCATTCCTAGAGACCTGCCTCTTGGCACAGAGCAGAGCTACTAAGTATATATCTGAGAGACTATCAGGAAGGATCACTACTTCATTTTTTCAGGGGACATTAAATCTTTACCATAGAAAGCCAAAATTACTGATTCTAAAAATATGTCTTTTTAGTTTGGTGAAACTAAGAATCCAACATGTTTTTTCTGTAATCATACAGTGCACTTGGGAGATGGAGAATTTTATAAATCCTGGGTTCCAGGGATATTTGTTAGATAAAAGGCCATCAACTTGCTAAAGGGCTATTAGAGATATTATGAAAGTTTAATAAGGGAAGCAAGGCTCACCTAAATTTTCATAGCATGATAAAAACAAGCATATATCCAAAGATGATGATAGCATGCTGTACTGAGTTACATGATTTAGAGTTAAAGCATTTTCCACTTCTCAGATGTGAGAAGAAATGATCTTTTAAATTCTATCATAGCGCTTGGCAGAAGAAGACCTGGGAATATTCCACAGATCCTGCTTCAAAAGACAGATAAGCCATTTATTCACCAGTAGATTTCTTCACTCAGTAAACTCTACTTCTCGTCTGGAACCCACCACAATGTGCCTAATTTGGAAGTCATTAAAATCCTTCTGACATGCTGCATCCATCAGCATTCAGCTTTAAGTTTCTTTCACATCTTGCTAATATCATCTATTCTCCTTTCTCATAATTCTGAGTTTATCTTTTCAACTACATCCTAGTTTCCCTGACTGATATATTTACTGATATAAGGAACTTTGAATTTACTATCTGCCTAAGAATCATGTCACAGTCAGATAATTCATGGTTTCAATAGGCATAGCAATCCATGTATTGAATTATTCACAATTTAAAACAAAAAAAAATGCTGACTTCATTGAAGGCTGAATGTATATATTATATACTCCAGGCAGAATGACTTTGTAATGAGTCCTGAGTTTCTTAAAAGATCACTTTGCATTCATTATGATTTTCATGTCTCATTCACTATGAGGCATGCTAGGTACTCATATTGTCAAATGTAGACCATAATGGGGGGTGTTTCATTTTACTTAGTCCAATTTTTACCTCCTATGAAAGTGCTATGTATAGCATACCTGGTGACCACTATCACAGCTCATTCCTGACTCCATAAACCACAGAAGTTACTAATTTTTCAGACCATAGGGTATAAATCTCTTCTTTCTATTGAACTGAAATCTTTATTCTAGGAATTTTGTTTGTTCTGTACTGGTTACACTCAGCCTTGTGGAGTTATTCAAAAATAAAATATTCATGGGGATAAAATTTCTGCTTACATTCATCTTTAGAAATTATATAGCTGAATTACCAGAAAGGATCTGAAAGCTGAGCTATCTACTTTCTAAACTCTGAATTATTTCAGTTCCCTCAAATACTCGCCTTCTAGATTCCCATTTCCTCAAGTAAAACATATGGAACACAATCTCTATACATTTTACTAAGCCTATAAATATTTATTAAAATATGATTTACCACATGTTTCATAAGGGAACATTTGCATTGTTAATTATGAGATTTTTAAAAATAGTTTCTATGAGTATATTAAAGAGTCAGTGAATAAATTAAATAGCAATATATTAGTTCCTAGAAATAGCACTGTGATGCCCTAAGGAAAAACAGTCTTAGACTACAGTCCTAGACTGATTTCTGTTGCTATAGTAAAACACTGACCAACACCAACTTGGGGAGGAAAGGGCTATACATACACCATTGTCAAGGAAAGTCAAGATAGGAACTCTGTTCAGGGCCCTGGAGGTAGGAATTGAAGGAGAGACCATAGAGGAACATTGCTTTTGGCTTGATACCTCCCAGCATGCTCAGCTATCTTTTTAATGTAACCCAGACCTGCCTGCCTAAGACTGGCACCCTCCACAGAGAGTTGGGCCCTCACATAGCAAATAACAATTAAGAAAATGCCTCAGAGACAGGGCCACAGTTTTCTATGATGGAGGACATTCCTACATTGAGGTTCCCTCTTCCCAGGTATCTCTGTTTTGTGTCAAGGTGACAAAAACTGATCAGCACAAGTACTTTTGATCAAAGAGACTATTCCTTAATGTATAAGTATTATACACAGGGCCTGTGCTAGGTGCCTTCCTTTCTATTCATAGATCTCACAGTTGCATGTTAAGCCTTACTATTCTCCTTCTACACAAGAAGAAATTAAAGTAGGGAGCATGGTAGTTCAAACACAGTCAGCAACATACCCCACGTTCAAATTCAAGTATTCCTGACTCATATGTTAATGTATTTTCCTTTATTTTCTGAGTATCAATGACTATAGTCTATAACATCTATTCAAGAAGTGTAGCTTAAGACTGAAGTACTTGAAACATGGAATGTTTAATATCTCACATTGAGCAAAATGAATTCTACTAAATGACAAAATCTTCTGAAATCAGAATTCTGAATACAGTTTCAGATGTTTTGGGTCATGGAACAAATGGAAAACTACTCATAACAGAAGCTCTGGTGTTTGACTTCTGGAAAATGCCCCTGACGCCAGCTTGATCCTTATGTATACTTTGATTTATCACAGTTTAGTGGAACGTGCTGCTTCAGCTTTGGTGGCAAAGGCATTATTCTTCTTGTTTAAATATCTAAGCACCATCCCATAATTTGAACAAGTCCCTCTCTAAGCTCTGATGCCAGGAATCACTGTTATACAATATACCCACCAATGAGTTTCCCTTCTCCATGTGCCTTCCAAGTTCCTTCTCTATGTTTATTAGTAAAAAGGTTCCTGCTTGTTATAAGCTTGTTGTCATCATTTGAGCATCTACTGATGTGGAACCTGCTGCACTTTATCTCAGTTTCTTGGAATTTTGACTATAATAATGTTTAATTCATCTTTTAAAAATGATGTTCCACTTCAAGACATTTATATTGTAGACACTAGATAATAAAGATACAAATAAACATAACACTTAATGTGTTAGAAACAGTAAAAAGAAAAATGTGAGTGATTCCTTGCTTGAGAGAGGTTGTGTTTTTTAAGGCGTATGCTCATGGAAATTCTCACTAAGCAGGTAACCAAGAACATGAACCTTGAAAAGGACCTGAGAGAAAAACTGAGAAAATAGGTCATGTAACCTTCTGGAGAATTTTACGGAAATTGCCAATAACAGATATATTTTTTTAATGGGTCTTAGGGTAGGCTTGAACCTGTTGTAGAGAGAGGCAATGTGAAGGGCAAGGTGGATACAGGGGATTGACAATAGGTGAGGTAAGAGCCAGGTTGTTCAAGCTCTTCTGGCATTATGAGGTCCTTGGTGTGTATTCTCAATTTGGATGGTTTTTAGTAGAGCTATAATACTATTTCATTTTACAAAGCTCACTGTAGTCACTGTAGTAAGTGTGAGGGCAGAAAAAAAGGTGAAGCAAGCAGTCATTGAGGCAAGTCAGATTTAGTATTAATATATTTTTTATGCTAGAGGCACAATATTCACCCTTATTTTGGAGCATATCTCAGGACTAAATGATGTCTGGAGTTATGACCTCATACACTAAGTCACAGTGTGAGTTTTCAGATACTTCCCAGGATTTTCAAGAATTGTGAAAAGTTGTCCAGTCTCTCAGCTGGCATGCTTTTCCAATCTGCTCTTTGAATATCTGTGACATTTGGAACTGTGCAGATAATTATATTTGTTGTTCATTTCCGTTCTATTGAAACAAAAGAGGAAAAAACATGTCATCCAACAGGAGTATTTGGAGGTAACATGAGGGACAACCATCAGAAAGGTTAAAGGCAGAGGTTTCATGAAGCCAGGTGTTAAAGAATTAGTCGATGTTATCTAGGGAAAAGAATGGTATGCGTACATGGGTAACACTATATTGCATATAGACCTGTGAATGGAAATGATAGCAGGTAAGGGAGTACATTTCACTTTATTTTAAGCCAGTGAGAACAACTTAGATAGCTGTTTGTATAAATTACACCAGAAACTGGTATTTCAACTTGGGGATAAACCACAGAGACTATTTAAGAAGATATTTCAATAGTCAGAGGCAGATGGCTTAACCACATGAACTAAAGAGAGTTAGCAGGTTTGTAGGAGACAGATTTTATTGCTTCTGAGGTAATACTGAATGGATTTGTCATTTGAACCAATCAAAGATTCCTCACATGTCCTTGTTTGAATGTCTGGATGGCTCGTAATGCAGTACTATGAGGCAAATAATAGAAAGATGGGAAAAGCAGATTTTGGAGAAAGATGGTGAAGTTTATGTTGGGAAACGGTAAATTGGAGACTCCCATAGAGCCTTCTGACAGCACTTCCCTGAACTTGTACACATTCAGAAGTAGAATGACTGGAAATGGTAAGAGACGTCTGAAAGAATCAGCAAACAAGCCCTAAGTCTCTTTGGGGATAGTAAGAAAATAATATAACACAAATCAATAATAGTTTGAGAAGCCTGGGACCAAATGAGATAGATGGCTCATCAGGTCAAGTGCTTGCCTCACAAATTGGCAACTGGAGTTTGATCCCGAAATCCCACATAAAGGAGGACAAGGAGAAAAGATTCCACAAAATTGTTCTCTGATCTCCACACATGTACACACACACACACACACACACACACACACACACACACACACTTTTAAAATGTTGATGTTTCCTATATGCCATTTAGTATCTTAAACATTTTTTTTTGTCTATTAATACTGTTAATTCTTGCAGTCGTTCTTCAGTGAAACTTTGATAGATAAAGGAACTGATGCACAGAGAGATTGGGTTACTTGGATAAGACTGTGTGGGCTGTGAAGTCACTCGGTTTTGAGAAAGTCTGGTTTCAATTTGGGAGAGAGAGCCACTAAACAGTTGTTTCCCTTCATACACATTACCTTAGAGAATGAGTAATTAAGAATTGAAGTGAGCTAATGCTATACACAAAGAAAACCACATATATAAGGAAAAATTAGATGACAAGCTCTAAAAGATGAAGTGAAAATAGAAAGTAGGGACTGGAGAGATGGTTCAGTGGTTAAGAACACTGACTTCTTGCAGAAGACCCAGGTTTGAATCCCAGCACCCACATGGCAGCTAACAACTACCCATAACTCCAGTTCCAGGGGATCCGACAGCCTCTTGTGGGCATTGCACAACACAGGTGCACTTACCTACATGCAGGCAATACATGCATACACATAAAAAAATAATAAAATATTTTTAAAAAAGAAAGAAAAAGTCTTTTAAAAATTAAGAAAAAAAGAAAATAGAAAGTAATGATTATAGTTAGCATTTGTTAGTTCAGTATGTACTATGTGTTCTGTGCTACTCTAAAGTCTATATACAATAGCATATAAGACTTCTAGCATTTGTCTAAGAAAGTCAGGATTATGCTATGCATTATGGAATGAAGTTAAGCTGTTGGCAGAACTTTTAAAGTAGAATAGCTTAAGTAGAGAGAATGAGGTCAGGTTGTAATATAATAGAACCTAGGAAAAAAAAACTGATAGGCAAAGAAATCAGAAATACCCTTTAAAAATGCAGAAAATAAGTACTCAGTTTCTAGCAAGAACAGTGCACTGTAGGAAGCTGTCAAGCAACAGCATTGGGACATGTGCATCTGTGTTGAATGGGAACAGCCAGTGTAGTAGACTGTATCAAAAGTTGAGAGAGAAGGAGAGAGACAGAGGGAGGGAGTGAGGGAAGGAGGGAGGGAGGGAGGGAGAAGTTGATGAAGGCAGAGAAGGGTAACATCAAGTTTTAGTTTTAGTTTGTTTCTTCAGAGAATGGGGCCTTGGCTCTGTTTTGTTTTGTTTTGGTTTGGTTTGGTTTGTTTTTTTTTAGTTTTTTTTTGAGACAGGGTCTCCCTGTAGCCCCAGCTATCCTGGAACTCACTATGTAGACCAGGCTGGCCTTGAACTCACAGAGATCTGTCTGCCTCTAGCTCTGTTTTTATGTTGAAAGGAAGTTGCTAGAAGAAAAATGTGTGGCTAACTGGTGAAGCAAGATAAAGAGCACGTGTGGGATAGAGGCCAGAGGAAAGTCACTGGCTGAATTCTAACAGAAGCTAAGGCTTCTTATTCTCTCTATCAAGGGAAACGGCAAGGATTTGTTTACATGGATAAGCAAATTCACCCACAGAATCCAAGGCTTGTTGTTCCAGTGGTCTGCTGTCATTAATTAAATTTGGTGGCTATATGTGTTTTTGTGTATAGTTTTCATTAAAAGTAACAGCATAAACTTTACATGAAAAGGATATAAATTATTTTCTTGTGGTTGCAAAAGAAAACTCTTATAAAGAAAACAAAATCTCTGCTATTACCTTGCTTATGAATTCCTAATTCTTACAATTCCACATACTTAATTATATAAGCCTAAAAAATAACTTCAAAATTTTAATCTAACATACTTAAGGAAAGATTAATTCTTGTTAAAACATTTAGCTGCACAATTGAAATATTTTTCTTTCTTTGAAATGTATGTACATTGTGTTTTTAAACTCAGTAATCCAAAGAAATTTTAATGTGCATCAGTTGCTGATGTTTAAGCCTGTTAGTTCTGGAATTGTCACAGCAGACCATGTTTTACAAGGTACAAAGTATTTACTATATAGCTCTTTGCAGAAGAATGCTTTTGACCTTACATTCAAAAGCTTAACAAATACTCAGAAACAGTTTAAACTTATTCAAGAGATCACTGTGAAAACTATGTCTGCATTTGAAAAAAAAAATCTATTAATGAAAAGTCAACCCCTCACTGTCTGATGAGCACTAAAATGTCACTGCAGTAAACTTGTACTAAAACTAAAACAACTATGTGAATAGCTTCTTCAAGTCACTGAACTTTTGCCATTTACTGACAAAATCACAGCTTGTCCTAATGATACTGTAATAAGGTTGGGTTACAGGAGTGAGTTAAATAATGGTCATAAATCACTTGTGGAGAAATTTTGGGACAACCTGAAGACATATTGCATAAAACATTTTATCTTCATTCCAATATGGGTAAGGCAGATAAGCAAGCACCTGGCCCATAAGACCAATGCGCTAATGAATAACATTTCTCACTTAGTAAGCATGAAGCATGGAGTTCTTTACACTTGTTCTTATTGATCTTTCTATTGTGGATTTTCCATTTAAAGGGAAATATATGTTTCTATGTTTTAAAAATGAAGAATCTCACTTTAGAATAGCTTATTGTAAGCATTGCCGCATCTACTTTAATAATACACAAATGTGCATATTTATTATGGAAAATCCAAGAGAAGTATAAAATGACATCAGATCTTCAATAACTATTCATTTTCAATATGTATTTAGTCTATTTCAAAAGTTGTAATTTCTCAACTCTGCTTTAAGACCACCTACTAAGTAGTGCAAATTCATCAAAGTCAAATTCTGTTGAGAAATGCAATAGCCATGCTTAACTTACCAATCAACACCTCCTTCCACCTGTTTTAAAGTTCATGATATCTATACTAACTGTATGGAGTATGAATTGTAGACATGACTGCTGTAGAAATAAAGATAAAAGGGGGTCCATAAGTCACACCTTTGATATTGAAGTTACATTATCAAGACCTGGATAATTATAAAGTAAGCCCTCATTCTTAGTCTATCATTTTGTTGGCTAAATGACTCATTTTTCTGAGCTTCATCAATGCTAATCTATGAGAGGAAGTAAAAGGGGAAAATGGCAGCTCTAAGTCTATGCTTTTGTCTTTAAACTCACAGAAATGATAGGGTTTCGTTCCACATGAATGTTATTTCTTGTTTTCATAACACAAAGTGTATGAACTATTGCCTCATTTGAAACATCTGTTCAGTAATTTTGATGGTTCATTTTTCAGCCCATTAAAAATATAATCCCCGTGCTCGGGAGGCAGAGGCAGGCAGATCTCTGTGAGTTTAAGGCCAGCCTTGTCTACATAGTGTGTTCCAGGACAGCTGGGGCTACAGGGAGACCCTGTCTCAAAAAAAACACATACAAAAAAATGTTCGTTTTTTGTGTAACTTTTTATGGTCAGTAAATATTCAGAACCTATATTGTAATGGACAATAATATTTTATATGTTATAATTATCTTTTGGTAGGTTAGTTTGCTCATTTCATTTTTGTGGATGATGACACCACACAGTTCCTGTAGTGTATATGGAGAATGGCTGCTTTATGAATAAATATGGGCCAGAGGGGTGTGCTTGAGAGATGGCTTAGAGGTCAAGAGCACTGGCTGCTCTTGCAGAGGATCTGAGTTCAATTCTCAGCACCCACATGGCAGCTAATAACCATCTGTAACTCAAGGTCTGGGGGAATCTGCTGCCCTCTTCTACTTCTGTAGGCATTGCATGACAAGGGTGCACTTACACACATTCAGGAAATACATTCATACACATAAATTAAAAATAACAAATAAGGGCTGGAGAGATAGGTTAAGAGCTTTTGTAGAGGACCTGGGTTCAATTCCCAGCACCCACATGGCAGCTAAAAACCATCCTTAACAACCATCCGTAACTCCATTTCTAGGGAATCCAGGCAATTTGAAGCCTTCTTCTGACCTCTGTGGGCATTGCACAACACAGGTGCACTTACACACATGCAGGCAATATATTCATATACATAAAAATTAAACATAAACATAAAATATTAAGAAATAATGAATAAAATATTTTTAAAGTAGAAATGGACTTAGAGTTTTACATAAATCTCTCTCCTGTTAATTTTCCAAGATGATACTGTTACTATTTGGACATTAACTCTATCTTCCTTGATCTATGGAAGGAGGTGCAGATTTGTGGTTTCTCTCTCTGCAATCTGTCTGATTTAGGCATTTAGTTAAACTAGGTGATGTGACCATGCAGGAAACCCTCAGTCCAGACATGTGGTGAATAGCAAAGTATGCAAATTCCCTTCACTTTTTGAATCCTCTTGTTCTACAATATGGCTCATAAGGTCTAGGTGTTTGAACCTCATAGAACAACTTCTGTAGAGCTGCAGCTCATCTCCCCTTGTACTGAAGCACAGACTTAAGGAAATATATTTAGTTATTGTTACCTGTCTCATTTCATGAGAACATAGAGGAATTTTTCTCTGGCCTCAGTACCAGGAAAGATTAAATTTTCAGATGAACTTTTTTTTTCCTTTTCAATTTTTAAAACTTTTTTTGGTTCTTTTAGAAATTCATTCAGTGTGTTTTGATAATATTCAAATCTCTCCTCTCATCTCCACGCTGATCTTACTACCCTCCCCCTACTTCATGTACTCTATTATTTTTTTAAAGGTCTATTGAGTCTTCTCTACATTTCCCAAATGTTCTTGGGTATAGTTCCATCATGGGGTCAGTCAACACACCTGATATCACAGCCTTAAAGTATACTGATTCTCCCTCTCCTAATAGCTATCCATTGCCAGTAGTTCATCAGCTAGGGCTGACTTGGGCTTTTGCCATCTTCCCTATCCATGCTGGGAATTTGTCTAGCTTGGGCTTGCACAAGTCTTGTTCATGCCATCATAAACACTATGGGTTCATGTGTACAATTGCTCTGTTGTATCTAGATAGCACGCTTTCCTTATATTCATCCACTAACTCTGACTCTTACAAACTTTCTATCCCTCTTCTACAGTGATCCCTGAGTCTTGAAAAGAAAGGGTTTGATGTAAGTGCCTTATATTTCTAAAGTATATTTAAAAGACATTTTGAATCTAGAATCGATCATATTTTGCTCACTCCTTTGTTCATTAAGGAAGTTAAAGCTAAAACTGCTTCTTGGGTGATTGTAGAGTCCCTTATGCTGTGCACTTCTATGATTGAACTTTTATCCTCTTGCCTCTTAATTTCCCTTCATTATGATATTCTTCCCATGGATGTTTTAATAGACATCTTTTGAAACTTGCTGAGTTTTGATCAGAGTTCCTCAAACCCAGTGATGCATGCTGGAAAATGATCAAAAACAAAGTTCATTTGCTTATTTCCAAACCCAGCTAAGTATTACCCCCAAATCCCAAAGTTTCTTTCTTTTCTTTATCTCTTTTTCTTTTTATTTGGGTTCTTGTTTTATATTTCAGATGCATAATTTATTTCAGTATGTTATTTAATTTGTGATAGATTGTAATGATTTGCCTATACAAATTGGTTTGGCTTTATAGTTCTTCGCATTCCTGCCTGCTTTCCCAATTATATCCTTTGACATGAGTTCAATTACGCATCTGCACAATGAACAGCTATATGATATTTCGAGTATATGTAAGCTGTGAAACTAAATCTATTAGCGTGCATGTCTTATTCTTCTTACATTTTAAAAATCAGTACCGTTATTTATACAGTATCCTTGGTACTGAGTATCTCTATTTCATTCATTTGAAGAGTTTAGATCCTACAGCAATATCCAGTGGAACTTCTACAGCACTATGAATGGTCAGTTCTGTAAATATCCCCTGTAGGTCTTAGTACAAGTTTCATCATTACAGTATGTCAATATCTTTTATTTCTGTGACTAAGAAATCTTGCTCTCAGAATTTGTGCATAATCTATACTCCCAAAGAGTATGGGTTCCTATTTCCACATACTCATCAATGCATGCTATTATGTATTTCTCTAATGTTTGTCTTTCTTGTGATATAATGTCATATCTTAAAATGTGCATTTCTAAGATTACAACTAAGCTTCAGTGTAAGTTTACATACACTTAAGCACTTGTGTTTCTCCTCTGATTACCTATCTAGTCTATGTGATTTTCTCATCTGTCAGTATGTTAATGTCAGGTTCTTCATGTCTTCTAGATAGTGCTGAATTTTAATGTGTTTCAAATTTCTCTTTAATGTTTTAGACTTTTTAATTCATCATCATCAGTGTGTGTGTGTGTGTGTGTGTGTGTGTGTCTGTGTGCACATGCATGTATGATATGTATGTATGAGCGTGGGCATATGCGTGAAGGTAAGAGAACAACTTGTAGTAGTCAGTTCTCTTCTTCCATTGTGGGTTGCAGGGATCAAACTCAGGTCATCAGGTTTCCATAGAAAGAGATTTTACCCTCTGCGCCATCATGTAGATCCTGAATGTTTTCAATATATCATTTTTGTCACACAACTTTGAGTTATTATTCATGGTGACTTTTCAGTATCTTCTTATATAAGAAAAAACCTCTCCTTTTCTCATTTATTTTTTTGTAGTGCTATATGTCCACAAATGAGTCAGAAAGCAGTTCCCTCTACCTCTAGTCAGCAACCATCTCTATCATATACCAAATTCATATTAGAACATGATTTAGTAAAAGAAAATGTGCTTATATTGTCAAATATGCTTTCTGTTTGTCAACCACTATGTATGTTGAATACAGGTCAGGTAAACAAACAAAAAGTAGAAATAGTTAATCTTGATTTTTTTTTTGACTAAACTGATTTTATTATTAAATATATTTTGGATTAAACTAACTCAAGACTTGGGTTTGTGTTTCCTGTGCAGCATGGGACCATGTGGCTGATACACATGGAGCCACTGCTTCTTCTGATCAGCTCCCAGATGTGCAGAGTTCTTTTTCAGTTATTTTTTATTTGACATTAAAGAGCAGACAGAATCAATCTTTATAGCAAAGAATATTAAAACCATTTTCAGTAAAAAATGTTGTATTTATATAGATTGCCTATAAGAATATTTGATAGCGAAGATGTATTAGGTGCCCTCTTCTTAACCAGAGAAATCTGGGCTATAGACAGAGAAAACAGAGCTGCATGAAAACAATTCTGTAATCAAAATTTAATGTTAGAACTGTCCAAGTTAACTAAAGTGGAAACATTAAATCATGGAAGGACTTCAAATACAAATTTTGAAGTCAATTTTATCTAGGTATTCATCCTCAAGAATGTACAGAAGATACATTCAACTCTTTATCTAACCTAATCTGATATATCTAAATAATAGATACTAGGTGTCAAAATACCCTTATCATAAACAAACAAACAAACAACAATCAAAAGCCAGGCAGGGAGATGTAGGCCTTCATTCCCAGCACACAGTAAGCAGCTACCTTGGTCTTCAAAAGTTCCAGGTCAGTTGGGGCTACTGAGTGAACCTGTCTCAAAAATACCATAAATAAATAAATATATTTTCCTTATTCTTGTAGATAAAATGTGGATTCACTGTAACCAAGAAGGGAGAACAACATTTTGAGACAAGCACATTTCTAATATGCAAATAATTGATGTAGGATAATTCCCATGGTAATTGTCATGATTCCATGATTTGGGATGTGGACCAGTCTGTACATTACAAGCATGTAGTAAAGTCTTTCTCAAACTTGAATTTTTAATTATGAGTGAAATACTACTACTTTTTATGCCATACTTCAGAAATTAAACAAAAAATATATACCCAATTCCAGTGGCAAAGATCTGGATTTTATTTCATTTTTATTTTAATAAATAGCTCATTCAGTGCTAGAAATTAGGCTGCATAGCTTTCATAATTTCTCATGTATCATTCCCTCTCACAGAACGTACACTGGGAAGACAACAGAATGTGGTGCTCTCTGAAGGTGCTTCTTTGCACATGAATTTTCACATGAAGGTCGTGTCCTGGATCTTTGCTAGAGAACTGTTAAAGCTGTCCTCTTTTATGAGTCACTAACTTCTATTGGAATCATGCATCTGTTTCTTCCTATTTAAGTGACTATTAGGTAGTCCTAGAAAATGTATTTAAATTTTGGATTTCTTCTTACTGGGGTGCCACACTCCCTTGCATGTTTGTGGTCCAGAATGAATTAATACGCTCTCATTTACATTGTATTTTGAGCCCTTTACTTTTTATGTAATTACTCAGAAAAATAAGATCAGCCTTTTCCATTCAGAAACTTACACTATAATTAAAGAGAGGAAAGTTTCATGAAAGAATATTTAGGAACACAATATACATTTTGTGTTCCACAAACACAAAGAATGTTAAATTACAGAAGGACACCAGAAATTCTTATGGGCAGTAAAGAGGGTAATTATAAATAAAATGCAACTTTAAATTCAGGCAAAACAAAAGTTAAGTACACTGGCATACAGTACCAAAAGGTACAGCACGGAAAGGGAAGAGAGAATAAAATCAAAGTAGAGGCTGGAAGAAGGCTAGGGGTATGGTGCTGTATTAGAGCTCTTGTCTAGCATGTTTCAAGGTCCTAGGTTCGATACCCAGGGCGCACGTGAAAAAGTTTACTGGGAAAAGACTTTTCCTGCCATACCTGCTGACCGAGATGTTTTTGAAAAAAAATTTTTTATTATTTCTCTTTTATGTATATGAGTGTATTGCTTGCATGTGTGTAAGTGCACCCTCAAAAGAGGACGCTGAATTTCCCCAGAATTGGAGTTATTGACAGTTGTTAGCTTCCATGTGGCTGCTGGGAATTGAGCCTGGATCTTCTGAAAGAGCAGTCAGTGCTCCTACCCTTTCAGCCGTCTCTCCAGCCCCCTGCTGACCTGAGTTTTGTCCCTGAAATCCACATGTTGCAAGGAGAGAATCCTTCTCTGACCTCCATATATATGCCACGTCAGAGGTGCAAGTGCACACACACACACACACACACACACACAAGCTCATGCACACACTATACATACACACATATATGCAAAATAAATAAATGTAAAAAAAAAATCTAGAAAAAAGAAATTAGGTGGTGGTCCAGGGAAAGATAGCAGGAGTTTTGAAAGGGAAGATTTGGTGACTCCCATCACCTGCCTTAAGAATAAAATGTCTTCTTGGACTGTGACATGTATTAAAAGTGTTATAAAATATTTAAAAGAACAAAAGAATACATGTACACATATGCTTATATTTTAACTAATGTATACTTTTCAAATATTTCGAGTATAATTTTCCAAAATGATCAAAATAAACTTACAAATAAAATTTTTAAAATTTGCCTGCCCTTGAAATTGTTATTTAATGTAAGGCTTTTTTCACTAAAATAATTGTCTCCATAAATTTAATGTGAGGTAATGACTTTAGTGTGTGTGTTTAAAACTTTCTGCCTAGTGCACTGTCTGCCATGTAATGACTTAGTATCCTCTACACTTTATTCAAGTGATCCCAAACCTTTTCTCTGTGTATCACTTTGTAGGGATGCTGTTTGGTTTCCATTTAACTGGAATGTATCATTAATATATTAAATCCATCTTTGCTTTCCTTAGTATCTGGAAAACATTAATTTTTGAAAATGATTCAATTATTATGATAAACAAAAATGCTAATGCTGAGCTACATCTTCCATATTATCTCAAATATATTTGATAAGTTTGTGTTGGTTGTGATAATGAGCACTAACATAACAGATTCTTATAGAAAAGTCATTGAACTCCAGAACTGCCATAGTTCCATTAACCCTACTTGAGATACGCTACATTAAGCTGTTTAGTGATCTAGATTTAGAAAGGCAGTGTTTAGTTACCTGAGCAATTCTTACCTGAATGAGAAAGCAGTATAGATTTAATAAATTCACAATTAAGAATCAGATTAAAAACTACCTTGAAAGAAGAATAGATCAATATTCATTTGTTTATAAAAGGGGAAAGGGAAGATGCCATAAAACTTATTGAATAACTGTTGTTGTATATTTGCATGTAACATTGCAGGTGCAAGTGTGGAAAGATTATGAGGTAAAATGGTGGCAAGAAGGAGAAAGGTCAACTCTATAGGGCATGGCAGAGCCTGATTGATGAGGTCGCACTTCAGTCCATAAGGATGTGATCTAGAAAGGCCTTCTAGGAGTATTGAGAGCCCAGGTCCCAAAACAAGCAAGGCATGACAGAAGTTACGGGTTCTAAGACTGCAGAAAAATCATGGGGATGAGGGTACTTTTCTAGGTCACCACTGAAGAAATGTTGGTAAGAATTTGTGCTGATTTGGGTATGCTGGGTATGACATAGTGAGAGAGAAGAATAAATGTTCAACTGCTGAGGCTGGGGAGGCCTGGAAGGATGGTGTAATTCTCAGAACAACTCTCAGATAACAGTGGAGGAGGCATGTTGAGTGGAAAGTCATAAAAGGTTCATGGGAGTTTTAGTGTTTTTTTAATTAATATAAAACACAAAAACAATGGATCATCTGTATGTAACATGCACCATTTTAGGAAAGTTGGCTAAAACAATGAAATAGAAATGTCACATATGGATGGAAATAAAATGTAAAATCAGTGAAAATGGAGGATGATGCCTTAGAAGGAACTAGAAAAACTGAGGAAGAAACTTAAAAGGAATGAAGAAAAGAATCAGTATTATAGCACATGCACACGTGCATACACACACACACACACACACACACACACACACACAGATGCTGAAAGAAACAGGTCCATCTATAGAAAATGCAGCCACGGTTTTTAAAAGAGCAGAGGTTGTGCTTGAGTCGGTATCATCACAGTTTGCTGCTGCAGTCACAGGTTACAACAGGTGTGAATTTACAGAGACGGTTCACAGTTGAAGAGAAGGTTGTATGGAAGTCTAGCATAGAACTGTGGCACAGTGGGCAGCTTGACAAAATGTCCCTTAAGTGTTAATTGGCTCCCTTTTTTTTGGTATCTAAGGTTTTGGGTTTTTCAAAAATATATTCTAGCTATTAATTGCGAGTCTGAATGCTAATTTATGAATTAATTGATTAATTGAGTCAATAGACTGGGACATGTGCAATCAGACAATAGAAGAGTTTGTTCATATGCAGTGAAGATGGCTTTGGCTGGAGTGTCTTCCCTATACCTCACAGGAGTTGTAAAAGAGTCAATAGACTGGGACATGTGCAATCAGACAATAGAAGAGTTTGTTCGTATGCAGTGAAGATGGCTTTGGCTGGAGTGTCTTCCCTATACCTCACAGGAGACCTTGAGTTAATGGCAGCAACACTCTGCCAACCAGACCAAAGTCCTGCTACGTGAAGAGAAGCAGAAAAAAATAGCATATGGAGTCTCCTTTATCTCAACTCTTCATGCTGAACCTTCTAATTTATCCTACATGCCTAAGCCAATTGGAAGCCTCATAACGTAAATTCCCATCTGTACACAGGTGTCATTTCTCATTACAGCAACAATGCCATGTTGTTCTGCTAGCACAAGTTACATAAGTGGTCAGTTTTCACTCCTGGGTAATCGTTCTGCATTGTTGCCATGCCAGTCTGATAAAGGCTGGGAAGACCTGGGTCCAGTAGCCATGCCAGGACCTTCCACTGGTCCAAAAACAAGTGGCCATTGCTACTAAGTGACTGTAGTTTTTGCCTCTACAACTCCTTTTGTGTTGACTTTATAGCATTTATTTAGGTATTATCAAAGGGAATGACTTCCAGGACATTGCGCTTTACCTCTCATAAAATCCCAGATCTCACAAAAATCACGTTTTTCTTAGACAAGAATAATCTGTATAGGACATAAAAGCAGAGTTAACCATATGGGCAAGCACTACACAAAGTATTCAGGCCTCTAATTTTACACAACCTTCAAAGCAATCTTTCAAATTGTTACATTATTTCTACTTTAAGAAAAGTAAGGCAGAAAATAAACATAAATACCTTCCATCACACAATAAACCGTTGTGCCAGTATTTGAAGTCAGTTCTGCCCAATAGCAAATCATATGCTCAGTAAGAACAAGTATCGATGACAGAATGTGAAGTCTTTATGGAAAGCTTTCTTGTGCTCTTCCCACCCTGTATTACAGTTGTTTATTATAGAAATAATATGCATAGTTAAGAGCTAAGTATGTCCATGTCCAAAACATGCAAAGGAGTTACTTGAGCAGTATGTATCATAAAATCTAATGCTTACTAAACTGTGGGGTCCTTTAGAGTAGCGTCTGGCTTTCATTAGCTTGTTTTTAATTACTGTTAATAAAACAGCCTTGTAGAAATGTAATGGATGACCCCTGAATGGATGCACTGGATGTTTTATAAGGAGAGACAATGGAAGAAGCCCAGCCCTTTAAACAGAGATCCTTGTGGAAACATCAGCCACTATGATGAAAAATGTAAAAGTCTCTAAAATGTTATTTGCTGTGCTCTTTGAAACAGAAATCTTAAAAAAATAAATGTGGCAAATCTTTGCACTCTGATGTTGAGTGCTATGCCAAAATGGATTATTTCTCTCAGGTTTAATTGGATTCATATAGGGAGAAAGCCCTCTTATTGGCTCTTTAATGTATTGATAGTAAATGACCTCAAGGTCATCAACAACCATGGTCTCGGATGTAAATCAGGACACACAGGAGTCATTTAGTTATTAGGGTATTTGAATGCTATCATAATTTCATCACGTCATAGTGAAAAGAAAAAAAAATCATGAAAATGAACATCGACTGATGTTGTCTGTACTGTGTTCCAGTGTCACTTTCTGTTTTGTTTTTTAGGTGAAGACAGATGACAGAGTGGTTAAGATGGACCTGGGTTTACTCTTCCTCAGGGTACACAAATCAGATGCTGGGACCTATTTTTGCCAGACAGTAGAGCACAGCTTTGTCCACACAGTGCGTAAAATCACCTTGGAAGTAGTGGAAGAGGATAAAGTCGAGGAAATGTTTAATAAAGACCATGAAGAGGACAGACCTCACAGGATGCCTTGTCCTGTCCAAAGCAGTTTCCCCCAGGGGGTGAGACCTTGGTACAAGGAATTCTTGCAGCTGATTGGCTACAGCAACTTCCAGAGAGTGGAAGAATACTGTGAAAAGGTATGGTGTACAGATAAGAAGAGGAAAAAGCTTAAAATGTCCCCATCTAAATGGAAGTATGCCAACCCACAAGAAAAGAAGGTCCGGTCTAAACCTGAGCATTACCGCCTGCCCAGGCATGCACTGCACTCCTGAGGGGGGAGCCATTTCCTGGCTGCTGAAGAATTTGAGACCTTTCTGGGGGAAAAAGAAGAAAGCATCCACTTCTTTGCATTACATTAAAAGAGACTTCTGTAGTACAGAAAAATAATAAAGGTGTTATAAGTTATCTACATACCCATCTGACTGTGTAAAGTTCTCGCAATACTAATTTTTAAACAAGTGCAAGTGTATTCCTTAAAAGGCTTCACAATATATATCAAAAGTGACAATAGCTGTAGTTTTTATTTTGAGCTGCTTTTCAATGGAACTTATTTTATTATTGGAAGATTTAATATAATTAGATTATTGAAGGAACAGTTAACAGGATTTTCATAATCATAGAAAATATAAAAATGTCTGCTTTATTCTTTCTGAATATTTCCTTACAACCATAAGGTGAAATGCACACACTATCAGATATTTTAGGATTATTTTGTGATCTTTCTGTATGTTGGGGGCTCAAAAATGCTAATTTTTTTTAAAGTCACGAGTTTTAAATAGCAGTTGTGTTGTGGTTCATGCAAACTAATCATAAAAGATATCTGTGACGGGTCACTCTGTGGCTTGTATATTCACTAGGCTATATTCAAAATCCATCTGATTTGTAAAGAAAACATATACTTCAAATTTGACTGCAGTGTGGAAGGAAAGAAGACAACCGCTCAGAAAGCTATCAAAGAAATTTCAAGACATGAATGCAGAATTCAAACAAAAGGGAGGCCTGTGCTGCCCTCTTGTGGTAGTCAAAGGCATCTTCTCATATATTTCTTTTTCTACAATTAAAAAGAGATTCTCATATTTAGTCCATTTTTAGAAGACTGGCTAAATTTTAAAAATTATACTTATTTCATAACTTAATATGGAAGTGACATGCTTATTCATAAAAATCAGGAATGAAGATGTTACAGCACTCGAGTTCTTTAAAAACTTTTAACTTCGAGTTTTTGAATCTTCCTTGAAATCCAAGATATTCTGGAATTTTCTATTTATAAAAGAATTATTAAAACATTTTCTTTCAAAAAATAAATCTTCCTATTTTATGTTAACAAAAATCATTTCATGAATTGATTTTACTACTGAGATCTTCAGAGAATTGTCTTTCTTATATAAATATTATCAACTATTTATTCAGAATGTTTGTTTCCTGAAGTCCTTCCTCTTTGTGTTTTAAAGAGTTATCTATTACCTTTCTAAAACTATGATCTTTCCAAGACTTTTCACTTAAATAAACAGTAAAAGTGGACTGTACATAAAACAATTACGAATAATTATTCAGATATTAAATTTAAATATTTAATTCAACTTTTAAAACTATCTCAGTGGGCTATGTGATTAAGAATATAAATTTTTGAGAACTTCTAATGTGTTATATTTCATTCTAAGATTAAAAAGTACATGAAAATTCCAAGGAAGTTTTTAAGTCCATAAGTTTCAAAACATCTGGCTTATACTGATACTAGTATGAAGGGAAATCTTGCATCCTCTGCTCAACCCACTTGTTCCTCCCAGAATCCCATGGGGGCCATTGCTGCTTCCCATCAACAGTAATTGAGATAAGCATGTATTCAGGGTTTTTTAAAATACTGGGTTCATTTAAAAAAAAAAAAAAAAAAAAAAAAGCCAAGTTGGGGAAATAAAAACCTCAAACAACAGCTCAGTTTCCCTAGCAAACTATGGATATAGTCTCAAGTGAACAGGCATATTGATGTGTGAATTTTTAAAAATATTCTTCCATTAACACACAAGAAACAGAAATTTCACCTACATTCCTATTACATAAGAAAAAAGAAGTAAAATAGATATGCATAAGTTTTGGAGTTTTAAACTTGATACACATATAGACAATTAAAGATGAAAACAGTGTTGTTGTAAGCTAAATATTTAGCAACTGAAGGCTAATTCAAACACGTATTTTACAATTTAATAATTAAATGCACATGAAAGCTTACTAAAATAAGATATTGATCAGAAAGTAAAGAAAATGTAAAGGGCTCAGTTCCATTTGAGGGAGAGCACTAAATTATATACATATGTATTTATATGTACATATATATTCATATCATATATCATGCTACATATCTATTTATGGTAGAGGTTTAAGACAACTAGGAACATGGAGAGAGGGAAGGAGGGAGCAGTTTCCATGACTAAAGCTGATGTCTCTCTTTATTCATCTCTGCCTTCCTCCCCTTTTTCCTGGCCATCGTTGCACATACATTCCCACATACTTTATGATGAATCACCATCACCTTTTCAAAATACAAACCATCAAAATACAAATCTATGCTGTTTCTCTGTTTTGAAAGTATGAAGCCTACTACAAAAATATTACTAATCTTTTGTTCTATCTGGGGTTAAATTCAAATTCAGAATCTTCTTTGAAAAGAATTCAGGCTTGGGACGTTACAACTGAATTAATCAGTGCAGTGATGCCTCTTCCTTGGGTGCATATGCAAGGAGTTAAGAGTATACTTTGAGTGGTCAGAGAGATGTCTTAGTGGTTAAAAACATTTGCTGTTCTTCCAGAAGACCCAGATTAAGTTCCCAGCACCCACATGGCTGCTCATAACCATCCATCACTCTAATTCCAGCAGGTCTTTTGCCCTCTTCTAACCTCCACATGTATTACATGCACAGGTGCATTGACACACATGCAAGTAAAACTTATACATGTAAAAACAAATAAAATAAAAAATAAAGAGTTGGCTTTTAGCTATTCAGATGTAGCCTTAGTGAAGAAAACATTCCCTCTAGGATCCTAGCTTATCTGGGATCCTAACCTCTCCTGTTCCAAGGGCCCTTTGTATAGTCAGCCTCTTGCTTCTCCAGACCCCATTGAAATCATTCTCTGTTAGCTTCAAGGCTCTGGAAAGAGAATAAGCACCACAGAAAACGTGATTGCCTCCTCCCTCAACACCATGCTGAGTTACAGACCTGACACATTGGAAAGACTACAGTTTAAATTGATGTCATTTCATGATTTAGGAGGACTTTTCCATGTCTTGCATTCTACACTGATATTTTTTTCTTTTGTGTTAAATACTGAATATTTCAATGGGAAATTATCAATTTTAAGAAATAGGAATTAAAGTTAGAAATGAGCTCTAATAAATCCAGAAAAAAGAGAATGAAAAGTCTATACCTGTTTTGTAAGCTGGAATTCTATATACACAGTATACATGGAATATATATATATAATATATTATACTTCATAAGGTCTTCTCTTTCCTTTAAAATATTAGTTAAATAATTAGAATGTTTTACTGAGTATTTAACAATTGCTTTGGGGTGGAGGGTTTTGTAAATCTTTATAGTAATTATGAATATTTGTAAAATTTGTATAATGTAATAAATAATTTTGAGTGTTAGTGTTAAGCATGAAACAAACAGCAGTTGTTGTCCTTAAAAATGGCATCTTTAGCCTGTCAAATATATTAAGTACATGGGCTTATATAGTTATTCGATATCCCAAATAGAAATCCCACGCCTATGATGATTAATAAGTAATCCACAGAGGCACTGTTAATTTTAATGTCACATTCATTTTTCAGGCCAATGATTGCTGAATTTGAATCAGATGTAAATATTCGATTTTCCACAAACACTCTTTAAATTATAGCACTGTTATTTAACCAGGTATTTTATCATTTTATTCTCTTGGGAAGAGGGCTTTATAAATTGCCTTTCTTTATTCATTAACTGTGTTCTGTTGGTGTTTAAATGGCTTAGTTATAAGCTAGAACACTGCAGTGGACTGTCTGACTCTACAGTATCCTTTATCTGTTTGGCAAGGTCTTTAACAGTGTGTGCCATACTGTTTTATTTCATTGATGATAAGCTATGAGACTTATCATCTAGTTACAAACTACAGGGATCACTGACTATGTGTCTCCCTGACTATAATGTAGATCCACCACTCTGCATTGCACAATGTCTTTATTATACATAGGATTTCTATTTGGTTCAGCTTAGATGAAAAAGAAATAAATATGGTCCGAAACCTTAAGTACTGTCTGAAGAGTATTTTTCTTTCTTACTTTCTTTTTTTTTCTTTCTTTTTTTTTTTTTTTAACAATTGAACTCAAGTATCATAATCAAGCCTAAATGCAAACACATAATGCCAGGCTAACATGATTTCTTGAATAAGATAGAAAAGAATTCAATTTTCATTCTTGAGAAATTCTTGTCAGCTTCTCCAAGAAGGAAGCAGTCCATTAATCCCATTACTTTATAGCAGTTAGTTTTATTTAGGCCATGCTATATTTTTAGGCCCAGCAGAGAAAAATCCTCCAGATAGGAGATGGAAAAGGAACACTCCCAAAATAGCAACTATTAAACTATTAGAATGTTGATGAGAGAGTGAGACACATCTCCCGACCACACACACACACACACACACACACACACAGGAGGGAGAGAGAGAGAGAGAGAGAGAGAGAGAGAGAGGAGAGACAGAGACAATGTTGAATATTTTTGCAAGTTTCAAATTTTATTTCTGTTTCAGAATATCTGAATTCCTGCCTTCATGGCTATTTTTATAAGACCACGAGAGAGACCTATTAAATGAAATTTAACGTTAAACCAATATTTGAGAGTTTCATCTTGAAGTAAATCTCATACTATTGATATTACAATGTTTGAAACTAAGAGTTTGTTGGAAACTTTAGAACAATGTCTCTCACAGATTTTGGTGTCACAATGCGATTAATGGTAATTGTTTGCCTTGAGATGCAAAAACACAGCTCTTATCTCAAAGGAAGTAAGAGATAGTTTATTCTGGAGCCAAATTTGAGTGACAATGGCCTGAGAACAGATCAGGTTATTCCAAAGACTATGTTCCAACATGGTCATAGTTTCATAAAGCTTTTACAGTAAAAGAACAAGAGAAAGTCATAAATCAAGGCATTCATCAAATACATTAGTGAAAATATAAAGCTGATGAGTTACAGCAAAGTGGGCAAATCTCTTCTGTGGGTTTCAGATGCTGTCTGATGACATTTTTAGGTTTTAGCTTGGCGAAATCTAGTTGACTCTTAATACATTTCAAAAGAATTTAGCTGATAATCACAAGGATGTAGGTCAAATGCAGATGTGGGCAATGAATGGTTATTAAGGGAGTTAAAGATGGCTCAAAGTAATTTTGCTTCTGCTCTGCAATATTTCCATTCCTCACAATCCAGAAGTTCTATCCAACCATTCAGCCTGTAGAAACTTCAACCAGGTATGTTTTGTTTTGTTTTGTTTCTGGAAACTTCAGCTGACAGTCTGTATTTCATACTTGCATTCTTCTATGATATAAGCTGCACTTATAGGACCTACTTATACTGTAGTATTTGATGAAACCATTGAAACAGCTCTTTGCGTATACAATATCTTTTGTAAAAGGAAAGAAGAGAAATGGATATGTTCATCAGAAATCTTCCCTAGTATTCAAAAAGAGTAAAATTATGTGTTTGCTAGTTTTACCTTGGTGTTGTATTTTTTTAAGTGCTAGGGGATCAAACCCGGGGCCTTAGGCATTCTAGACAAGCACTAAGTGACATCTCCCGCACCCCCGCATGCATCCACCTTATTTTTCAATTATGATAAGCAAGAAATGCAGAGCAAGACAGAAGCTATCTCCTCCTGCAATGCGTCCCCCAAAACAAGCCAAGCTGAACACTCCCCACATCAAAGCACTGCAAAGAGCAGGTGAGGCATCACAGCACCTCTGCTTTCAACATAATAAAATGAAAAGACAAACTGAAAAAGAAAGCAAGAATGGAAAAGCTGTCTGTCTCCCTTCTCTCTGCTCCAAGGAAACCCACACTGAGAAAGATGCTTCCTTCTTGTGGGAGGCACAGAGAATAAAATCCAGGCCTTAAACTTGAACCCTAGTAGCAGGCCTGCTAAGGTAGAAACCAGTGCTGGAAAGTGCTCCTACCCCGAGTTGAAACCCATAGACTTAAACTGCAGTAGCCTTAGACTGAGCAGCTCAAGGATTCCACTTCCCCCCTTCATTCCCACAGCACACCAGGGAGCAGGACTTCCCCTGCTGGGTAGCATAGTGCAAAAGTCTGCATAAGTCTTTGCCTTACAATCTACTATCTGGCCTAGATTGGTAAATAACTAAGACTCAGAACCCAGTAGAAACTAAAGGCCCTGATGTATGGTCCAGGGTTCCTAGACAAACCCGGTAGACCACATTGAAATAAGAGGGAGACAGGGGCACCAATGGGACAGACCTGAGTTCAGCCAAGTCTCTTCCAGCCCTGGAGGGGCCTGAGGCATACATACCCATCCTCTTTCGCAAACATGGCACGCTTCTATGTCTGTGAGACTCAGATGTGACCCAGCTCAACACCAACCTTCACCATCAAGGGACTGTCTTCATCACCCATCCTTCAGCTTCCTACAGAAATTCATTGCTAGGCCAGTTCTCTGTGATAGGATTCTATAAGTACTCTAGCACACAGTCTAGGGTAGATTTGTGTAGTGGCCTGTACCATGCCAGATGAAGTATGATTCAATAGATCCCTAAGACTGTGCAGGTCATTGTAGCTTTGAGACTCAGGTGGCACTTTAGTTTAGTCAGTGTAGGTAGCTAAGAAGTTATCTTTAACAATACTATCCCAATTTTAAGCAACACAGCATGCTCCAAGATCCCATTCACTGTGTGTATACCAAGCATGAGATTTTGCCTCAGGATGTAAGAGTGGACTGGTAAAACCCAATACTAGGTGGATCCCAACAAACCCATCCACAGGCCTTGACTCCAAAAGAGTTGCTATGTGGCTTCAGTGGATTAGTCTCCTCAATTCTGTGTTATTTACTACAATTAAATAGTCAATTATGTGACCATTATACTACAGTCTATGGTCACAGGTTCACCTCAGCAATAGCCCATAGCAATGCTATACTCCTGTACTCTGCCCTGCCTCAGTGTTGTGCTGGTCTTAGCAAACTTTAGGCTTAGAGTGTGCCAACACTGATGGCCACAGGTGTGATATAGGAACTAGGGATGGTCCTTTCCCAGTGAATCTGCCCAGAACCAGCAAAATCCTTCAGTATTTGACAACAGGTTATTAAATGTGGATGAGACATCTGTGTCTGCCCCTGAATATTCCTTCTGGGTATTGTTTCTTACTTTTGGAACAATATGCTAACAACGTATTTGGATATATTTGGACTTAAATTGCTGAAACTGTGACAGCACACTAAAAGTAGATTCCTGAAAAATCTGAACCCACATATCAAATGGACCTAATAAATATTGTGTTAGTCAGTTTTTCATTGCTGTGTCAAAATAGTAGAATGAAAAAAATTAAAATTAGCAAGGGTTTATTTCGGCTGAAAGTCTTAAAGGTTTCAGACTATGATTGGTTGACTACATGCTGCTAGGCCTGTAGTGAGACAAAACATCATGGTCGATAGGCTGTGGGAGAGCAAAGGTGCTTATTACCTCATGGACTCTAGGCAACACCTAGACAAGGCCCAGACAATAAGGAGTCAGGAATAAGATAAACCCTTCCAAGTCACCCTAATGGTGACCCACTTCCTTCAGCCAGACCTTACCTTTCAATAGCCAGGTCAGCATGAGTTGATGAGTGGACTAGTTTGTTGATGAAATCAGTGCCCTCATAATCCAATCACATATCTAGAGCCAACAGCTAAAGACCAGGCTTTCAATACATGAGCCCTGGATTCTGCACTCGAAACAAAGGCCTCTAGAGAACATTCCACTCAGCAGGTGCCAACAATATATTTATATTTTTTCTTATCAACACATTGAACGTCATCCATGACATCACAAATAGACTGCAAAATAAATCTTAGGAATTTTTAAAAACTGAAATAATATTTAGTATCTTTTCTCATCTTAGTGTAACAAAACTAGAGGTCAATATCAAGAAAAACTTTGAAAATTATATAAATATAGGAAAATCAAGTAACCTATTCTTGAATAATCAATTGATCAGGAAAGAAATCTAGAAGGAAATTTAAATTTCTTGAAATAAATAAAAATAGAGACACAACATACCAAAATCTATGGGACACAGCAAAAGTAGTACTAGGGAAGGGCTATAACAACTAATCACCAGGTAGACAAGTAAAAAGATCCCAAATAAACAACCTGCCACTATGTCTCAAGAAACTATAAAAACAGAGACAAACTAAACCCCAAACTAGTAAAATGAAATAAGATCAGAACAGAAATAAATGAAATAGGGACTAAAAGTCTACAAAAATTATTGAAAGAAAAGGTAGTTATTTGAGAAAAATAAAAATGTATACAAACCCTGAGCTAGAGTAACTACAAAAGGAAAAAGAGCACCACGGAGGCATGAAACCAGAGACGAAGAGAGACACTTCAAACACTCGTGCAGAACCAGCTCCTGTGGGATGGTTATGAATAACTCAGTGTCAAGGTATTTGATAATCTATAAGTAATAGACACACTCCTAGACACATATGCCTTACCAAGACATATTCATGAAGAAATAGAAATCCTTAGCAGACCAATATCAATTCAATGAGCTTGAATTAGTCATAAAAAGCCCCCATCGAATTTTTGGCTTTATACCAAACATTTCAAAAAGAATGACAAATCTTCTTATCTTTTTCCCAACAAATAAGCAGGAAAGGAATTCTTCAAACAAATTATGTGAAGCCAGAAATATTCTGACACCAAAGCTAGATAAGGAAAATTAAAATAACCCCACAAGCCAACATCCTTAGTTAGCATGGACACAAAAACAAAATACTAGTAAGCCAAGTCCAACAACATGTTTAAAAGATTGTTCACCATCAACAAGAGGGATTCATCCCAGGCCTACGCACAGAGTTCAAAATAGGAAAATCGATGGCTATGATACACCATATCGAAAAGTAGGGAAAACACCTTCATATGGTAATTTAACTACAGAAAACTTCACAAGTCAGCACCCTTTCCTCATGAAAATGTGGGGGAAATTGGGTATATAATGCATGCACCTCAACATAATAAAAGCCACCTACACTAATCTAACAGCTAGCATGATGCTAAAAGGGAAAAATATGTGAACTTTTTCTTAAAGATTCAGGACAAGACCTGGGTCAGAGGATTAGGAATTAGGAAAAGAAGGGCATCTGTGCTGGATAGCTTCAGTTAACTTGATATATCTGGGTACAGAAAACCACAGTTGAGGAATTTTCTCCATTGGACTGACCTGTGGCCATGTCTGTGGAACATTTTCTTGGCTGTTGAGTGATGTGGGCTGTGCTATCCACGGACATGTTATTCTGTGTTGTATAAGAAAGCAGTTTGAGCTCACCTCCCTCTGCTTCCCTGGGCCCACATGACCAACAGACTTCTCTCCCACCCACAGGCCTCTCTCTCCGGGGTAAGTCAATTGCGCCCTCCATGCCTTGACTCCGCAACAGTCTCTCCTGCATCCTGTCCCATTCCTTCTCTTGGCACCCCAGGAGCACCCAGTGGTGGTGGGGAGGACGACACACAGGACGGGATGGGGA
Source organism: Nannospalax galili (assembly GCF_000622305.1). NCBI lineage: Eukaryota > Metazoa > Chordata > Mammalia > Rodentia > Spalacidae > Nannospalax > Nannospalax galili. Next base: position 2,911,662 of record NW_008344644.1, read on the forward strand.
ACAGGGGACAGGGGACAGGATGGGACGGGGACACAATGACACAACACGACACACCACAACCACTACTGCTTCCTGATCCTTTGCATCCAAACAAGCTCAGTTCCTTCTCAGGTCCCCAGGAGCACTGCTTCTGGGCCTAGCCCTGCCTTCACCTCCCTCTGCTTTTCCTCGGCCTGCACAACCTGCCAGTCTCTTCCCTGGATGCTGGAGCTGACCTTTCCTCTTTCTGATCCTCTGCATCCAGACCAACCCAGCTCCTTGGTGCAGGCCCCAGGATACCTTGGGGCTGCTTCCTGACCCTATCTTACTTTGCAACTCTGGGTGGCATGGCCACCAGCTGTACACCAGCATCTTTCCTGGGCCAGGCTCCAAGGCCAGTCCAACCCCCAAATTCCTGAGGCCAAAATCTTTCCTAGAGGGATCCAGAACTTAGGAGAAAACCTGAAAGCATCTGATCCTCATCTGACTAAGGCCTCTGTGGGAACTCCTGAAGAAAAAAGCAATCTGGCCACTCCAATATAAAATCAAAAGAGAGAACCGGAAGTTTAGAGGAACCAGCTCTTCATGTGCAAAAAGTAAACCACAAAGACACATAAATTTCACAAAAAGAAGCAGACCTAAACTTGAATGATTGAGTCTCACACAAGAATCAGAAACTACAAAAGAAATTCACATGTTAAAATCACATAAAAAAATAATAACATGAAAAACCAAAATAACAAATCCCCACCAAACAATAGTCCTGTAGAGGAGTACAATGAGAACCCCCTAGAGATAATGCAAGACATGGAACTCAAAAGAACAATTATAAACATGATAAAAGAATTCAGTGAATTTAAAGAACACAGAAACAAAGAAATCAAAGAACTCAAGGAAGATAGGGATAAAATTCTGAATGAATTCAGGAATGGGAAATATTGAAGAATACTCATGCCAAAATGAAGAAGGAATTGAAACACTCAGTAAGCCAATTAGAAACAACAGGAGAAAGTCTCACCAATAGGATGAATGAAATGGAAAACAGAGTATCAGGATGGAAGATAAAGTGAACGAACTAGACCACTCAAACAAAGAGTACGAAAAATTTAAGAAATCACAAGAATGGAATATGCAGGAAACATGTGACATCATAAAAAGACCAAACTTACGAATCATAGGCATACAGGAAGAAGAATCCCAAGATTATGGCATAGACCAGACCTTCAGCAGAATCATGGAAGAAAATTTCCCAAAATTAAAGGAAGACATGCCCATACAAATACGAGAAGCATATAGAACACCAAACAGATAACACCAGAAAAGAAACTCTCCACAGCACATCATAGTAAAAACACTAAACATACAAAACAAAGAGACAATACTGAAAGCTGCCAAAGAGAAACCACAAATCACATATAAAGGAAAACCCATTAGGATTACAGCTGACTTTGCAGTGCAAACAATGAAAGCCAGAAGAGCCTGGACCAAAGCATTCCCAGTTTTAAATGACCACAAATGCCAACCCAGACTACTATACCCCAGCCAAAATGTCTATTATAGTCGAAGGGGAAAGAAAAATCTTCCATGACATAAATAGGCTGATGGATTCATGTCCACAAAACCAGCCCTTCAGAGAGTTCCAGACACAATACAAAGGGGTTGCGGAAAAAGATTCAATGAAGGTATAACTGTGGAAAAGTACAGCTAGATCACAAATGTTTACAGAAATAAAAATGACGGGATTCAATACTCATCTTTCATCAATAACTTTAAACATTATCGGACTGAACTCAACAGTCAAAAGACACAGACTAGGTGAATGGATTAAGAAACAAAACCCATCTTTTTGTTGTCTGAAAGAAACTCATCTCACTTTCAAGAACAGACACTTTCTTAAAGTGAAAGGATGGAAAAAAATATACCAAGCAAATGGCTCTGTACTAAGAAAAAAGCAGGCATTGCATTTCTAATATCTGACAAAATAGACTTTAAAACTAATCAGAAGAGATAAAGAGGGCCACTTCATTCTGATAAGAGGAACAATAAATCAAAAAGATATTACAATCATGAACATATATTCACCAAACTCTGGTGTACCCAACTTCATAAAAACAAAGCCACAGAACTTTTAGACCCAGATTAATCCCAACTCATTAATAGTAGGAGAAATCAATACCCCACTGTCTCCATTAAATAGGTCAACAGGGCAGAGATTTAACAGAGAGACATCTGAATTAAACAATACCATATATCAAATGGACTTAACAGACATCTACCGAGTATTCCACTCAAGCACCAAAGGACATACTTTCTATTCAGCACCCCATGGAACTTTCTCCAAAATCGACCATATACTAGGGCACAAAACAAACCTCAACAAATACAAAAAGATTGAAATAATTCCATGCATTCTATCAGACCACAATACAAAATAAAGCTCACAATCAACACCGGAAGAAGCCGTAATCACCACATGAACACGTGGAGATTAGACAACACACTCCTGAATGATGAATGTGTCAAAAGAGAAAATAAGAAATTAATAAAAGTACTCCTGGAAGAAATGAAAAGGCCAATACAACACAACAAAGCCTCTGGTACATGCTGAATGCTTTCATTAGAGGGAAGTTTATAGCTCTAAGTGCCTACATCAAAAAATCGGAAGTACACAAATAAATGACTTAACATTGCAACTCAAGGCACTTGAAAAGCAACAGCAAAGGAAACCCAAATCCAGCAGACAAGAAGAAACATAAAAAATCAGGGCAGAAGTTACTGAAATTGAAACAAAGAAAACAATACAAAAAATCAACAAATCCAAGAGCTGCCTTTGAAAAGATAAACAAGATTGACAGACTGCAAGCCCAGCTAACCAAAAGAAAGAAAGAAAGGGCACCTCCAGATCAACATAATCAGAGATGAAAGAGGAAACACCTCAGTAGACACAAGAAAGATACAGAATGTTATAAGGGAATACTTTAAGAACATATATGCTACTAAATTTGAAAACCTAAAAGAAATGGACAGATATCAAAAGGCATGGGAACCACCAAAACTAAACCAAGAAGAGATGAACAGCTTAAACAGACCCATAACACAAAAAGAAATTGAAACAGTAATACAAAACCTCAGGACTAAAAAAAGCCCAGGACCAGATCGATTTACTGTAGAAATCTATCAGACATTTAAAGAAGATTTACATCCAATACTACTTAATTTATTCAAAAAGATAGAAACGGAAGGAGAACTTCCAAATTCCTTCTATGAAGCCAGCATCACTCCAATACCAAAGCCAGGTAAAGATACAACCAAAAAAGAAAACTATAGACCCATATCTTTAATGAACATAAATGCAAAAATTCTCAACAAGATACTTGCAAACCACATACAGACACACATCAAAAAGATCATCCACCATGACCAAGTTGGCTTTATCCCCGAGATGAAGGGATGCTTCATATATGTAAGTCAATAAACGTCATAAATCATATAAATGGGCTCAAAGACAAGAACCACATAGTCATCTCAATAGATGCAGAGAAGGCCTTTGACAAAATTCAACATGCATTTATGTTCAAAGTCCTAGAGAGAATTGGACTGGAGGGAACATACCTCAACATAATTAAAGCCATATATAACAAACCCACAGCCAACATCATTCTAAATGGAGAAAAACCGGAAGCATTCCCATTGAAATCAGGAACCAGACAAGGCTGTCCACTATCTACACTTTTCTTTAACATAGTGCTTGATAATCTTGCAAGAACAATAAGACAGAAAGAAATTAAAGGAATAATAATTGGAAGAGATCAAATTATCCATTTTGTAGATGATATGATATTATATCTAAGAGATGCCAAAAATTCCACCAGAAAACTCCTAGAAATTAACACATTCAGTAAAGTGGCATGTTACAAAATAAACCTACAAAATCTGTAGCCTTTCTATATACCAGTAACAAGCAATCAGAGAAACACTCCACTTCATAATAGATGCAAAAAAATAAAATATCTCAGAATAAACCTGACCAAAGAAATTAAGTAGCACTGCAATGAAAATGTAAAATCTTTAAAGAAAGAGATTGAGGAAGACATCAGAAGATGGAAGGACCTCCGATGCTCATGGATTGGAACAATTAATATTGTGAAAATGACCATCCTACCAAAGGTCATTTATAGATTCAATGCAATGCCAATCAAAATCCCCATGACATTTTTCACAGAATTGGAAAAAACCATCCTAAGATTCATATGGAAGCGCAAAAGATCTCGAATAGCCAAAACTACCCTGAGCACTAAGAGCAATGTCGGGGGGATTAGTATGTCAGATTTTAAGCTGTATTACAGAGATATATTCATTAAAAACAACATGGTACTGGCACAAAAATAGACCCATAGATCAATGGAACAAAATTGAAGACCCAAATATGAGTAAATGAAATTTCAGCAACCTGATATTTGAAAAAGGGGCCAAGAACATGCACTGGAGGAAAAACAGAACATTCAGCACATGGTGTTGGCAAAACTGGATCATCACCTGTATAAGAATGAAACTAAACTCTTATCTTTCACCCTGCACAAAAGTCAATTCCAAATGAATGAAAAACATCAATGTAAAGCCTGAAAATCCGAAACCGTTAAAACATTGGCAAAAACCTACAAGATATAGGTGTAGGAAAGGATTTTCTAAACCAGACATCAATTGCTCGGGAAACGAGGGTAAGAAATAACAAATGGGACCTCACTAAACTGAAAAGCTTCTGTACATAAAAAGAGGCAACCAGGGAAGCGAACAGAAAACCCACAGAATGGGGGAAAATCTTTACCAGCGACCCATCTGACAGAGGTTTAATATCCAGAATATATAATAAACTCTTAAAACAGAGAATCAAGACAAGAAGCAACCCAATTAAAAGATGGGCTAAGGAGCTGAACAGAGAGTTCTCAAAAGAAGAAGTAGAGATAGCTGTGAAACATCTTAAAAGATGTTCAACATCACTAATAATTAGGGAAATGCAAATTAAAACCATTTTAAAGATTTCATCTTATCCCAGTCAGGCTTCCTAATGTCAAGAGAACAAATGATACCAAATGTTGGAGGGGATGTGGGGAAAGGGGAAAACTCATCCACTGCTGGTGGGGCTGCAAACTTGTTCAACCCCTATGGAAAGCAGTGTGGAAAATTCTTAAAAAGCTACAAATGAACCTACCATTTGACCCAGTTATACCACTCCTTGGCATATACCCAAAGAACTCATGCTATTGCAGAGACACTTGTACATTCATGTTTGTTGCTGCTCTTTTCACAATAGCTAAGAGATGGAAGCATTCATTTATATGATGGAGTTTTACTCAGCAGTAAAGAAAGATGAAATCATTAAATTTGCAGGTAAATGGATGGAACTAGAAACTGTTGTACTAAGGGATGTAACAGACTCAGAAAAAAAAAATTGACATATGTTCTCCCTCATATGTGGATCCTAGACCCAAACTGTGATAAGTGAGTATGTATCCAGACATAACTACAGGAACCAGGGAGGTAAAGGAAAAGAAAGAACCTGAAAGAGAACAGTAGAAACAGGCCTTAAGGGAGATATGGATAAAAATTGGTTTAGTTTAAGGGAGGGGGGAGGGAAAGGTATACAAGGAACCTAGGGGATAAAGGGAAAGAAGGAACTCAAGAGAGGTAGGACTATAGGATAGTATTAAGGGAGAAAGGGGGGCAATGGGGGTACCTTAAGTGGGAAAACCATGATGTAGGGGTGAGACAATGTGAGAGATAAACCATGCCTAGCTAGTTTTGAAAACCAGAGAGAACCATATTATTCCTACAACCTACTGACAAATTAATACATAGCAGATCAAGAAATATATGTCTAGGTCTATAAAGACGAGGGCCAACACAGAGGAATCATTTCCTACATGCTTCCAAGTGAAGCCAACCATGGTTGAGCAGGACCTTTGGCTTATCTTCCCATAGACATACTTTGAGGCCTATACTAATTTTGTCAGGGGGACATAAAGGACAGTTTTTGCTCCTTGCCCTCCTAGGTCGACTAGTTCCAGGAGGCTATATCATCTCTCAAAATGTCATGTAACTTTGGTGGGTCACTTGTCCTCTTGATCAAGGAGGCCGAGGAGACCACACCAGATGTACTTAAATGAGTGTCCAGTCTACAAAGAGGAGGGAAAACACAGAGGAATCTTTTCCTCCATGCTCCCAAGCGAAGCCAACCATGGTTGAGCAGGACCTTTGACTTATCTTCACATAGGCAGAAGTGGTAAAAGAAAGGAGCCAGGGGCTCCTCCCAAGCCCATGTGACCCCTGAGGAACAGATCCTCAAATGACCTTAGAGTAAAAATAACTTGGTTTATCTGGGCCAACTCTATGGCCTTAAACACCCAAAAGGAAAGTATAATCAAAGATTAAAGAGGCCAGTATAATTTCTTAAGAGTCCATATGCACAGCTAAAGACTACATAACAAGCAACAATGCCAGATAGGAGATACCTTCTTTTGAGGTTTTGGCTGGGGTGGCCAAAGGAACTCCCAGGTAGTAACCCAGCATAGAACTGGGAAAATGAACAGAAGACCCCAATCTTATATAAAGGAATATTGACAACTAATTGCTACTAGATGAGGAGCAGCTGGCCCTCCTAAAGCAAAGACCTCTAGTTACTCTGAGTAGATTCACCAGAAGAGCAAGTAGTGGGGAAAGGCTGGGGTGCCGACAACACAGCAGACAGTAGCAGGGATATCAGAGTATAAGGGCTCTAGTGGGGGGAGGGAGTCTATGGGTGGGTGCCATCTGGGAAGTGGTATATATTTGAATAAGACGGTTTGGGATATTCTGTGTGATACACACACACACACACACACACACACACATACACA
>NW_008344644.1:2918661-2941161 GCF_000622305.1 Nannospalax galili
TCAACAAAGATCCAAGGCAACCGATTATGACTAGTAATAATCAGATACATACAGATTAGAGATGCATGTGCCAACATCTCAGTGTTAGTAACAAAAACAATGAGTCTTTCTACGAGGAACAATGTACTCTAAAATGAAATGGAGATCTTTTTTAAAGGTTAAAAACTCATTCAATTTAATGTCTTACAGGGCATATTTTTAGTTTAATATTGTATAACTGTATTAATTCAACTGTGGACCTAGAAACTTGCACACACTTATGAAAGAGATGTACTTTTGCTCTGGAGTGTGTAACTGAATATGTTAAATCTGTAGTGAAATGCTCCTTCTAATCATGTAGATATTAAAAATGAAAAAAATAATGATTAAAAAAAAAAGAAAGAATGGAGTTTGAGCATGGGTCAGGGGAGCAAGCCAGTAAGCAGTGTTTCTCCATGGTCTTTATTTCAGCTCCCGCCTCCAGGTTCCAGCCCTGAGTTCCTACCTTGGTCTCTCAGTGATGAACTGTGACCGTGGAGACCAAGACTGTGACCCTCCTCAAGTTGGTTTTGGTCAATGTTTTTATCACAGCAATAGAAAATAATTTAGACAGCATCCAAACTGAAAAGGAAATCAACTTAGATATCATGTAGATGCCCCCAAACTATTATAACTCATAAATGAATTCAACAAAGCTGCAGTATACAAAATCAGCATATAAAAATCATTAGTGTTGGTATATGCCGTCATTTACTGAAATTGAAATCAGGCGTGCAATCTCATTTAAAACAACTATAAAAATGCCTAGAATTCATCTAACAAAAAGTAAAAATGACTCTACAGTGTAAACTATTGAAAGAAGTTGAAGCAGATACAAAAAAAAAAAATAGAAAGACAATCCATGTTCATGTCCATTCTACCCAAAACAATATACAAATTGAATCTATAAAAATGCCAATGGAACTCTTCACTGAGCTAGAAAAGACAATTCTAAAATATATGTGGATTCATAAAACTTCCTTTTCTGTTGCTGTAGCCAAATAATCTGACAAACAACTTAAGAAAGGAAGGGTTTATTTTGTCCTAAAATTTGAAATATATTCATTGTGGCAGGGACATCAAGGCAGCTGAAGTACCTTGAAGCAGCTGGTCATACCATGTTCTTAGTCAGGAAGAAGAGAGCAGTGAGATCGCCTGGAACTGGAGCTCAGGATGGTTGTTAGCCACTTTGAGTGTTGAGAACTGAACCTGGTCCTTTGCAAGAACAGCCAAGTGCTCTTAACCACTGAGCCATCTCTCTAGCCCCAAAGTAGATACTTTATTTACTGAAGAGGAAATTGAAGTTATCTGTAGATCCCAGATGCCAGCAGAGAAGTTACACAATGGCATTTACACAGAAGGTCAGGGGCCCTCTGGCCTTCCTGGTAAGATGTGGGTTGCTTGCCTGGTTTGTGAATTCTTTTTCTTCAGACCACCTCTTCCATGAATTCTGCCACAGCTCCTCCATGCTTTTATCTCACCCTTTTTTTAATGCATAGCTGAAGCCATCTTTCTAGAGCACAACCTGCATCCTGTCTTATTTCTCCCTAAAACCACGCAACTGCTTCTACATTGTGGCTTTAAAGCCCAAACCCTAAACTCGGCTTCATCTTTTCTTCTCACCACTCGATTTAAGTCACATCAATCTTTATTCCCTCTAGTGTCTGAGATGTACTAACCACGTTTATTTCTATTTCTCCTATTGCCTTATTATCACACCCAAGGCTTTTCCTGGATGGAATTTCTCAGACTGCCTTCAGAACCTTCCATCCTTCCAAACCCCCGTTCCCCCATCTCACTCTGCACTCTGTGTGGTTGCTATACTCCTTTGTGAAAGTTTTTACCAGCTACAAAAGTGCTTTGTTCTCTCTTCTCTAGAGACCTAGTGTAGAAATTGGTCATGGATACTTATCACTAATTAGGTCATGAATAAATTAATCTATTAGGCCATAATTATCATGCAGTGATTCATGAATATCTTGTAATTATATTCAAATTTTCTTCTGAAGCAAGGCATATATAACTTCTGTTAATTATTAAAAGAACCATTGACACACAGTTCAAGAACATGTGCAATAATATGATCCATCAAACTATAGATTGGGACACAAAACCAATGATATTAAATGGCTTTTTAAAAGTAAAGAACAGATGCAGCATAGGAAGAGAATTCAGATAATAGAAGGCTGTACTGCCGTATAAGGTCATGCAACCCCTGTAACAAATGAAATTTATCATGAAGTATTTTAAATGCCCAAATAAGGCATGAGAGTATAACTACAATCAATAAAAATTTGCATTCACTGTTGTGATCTATAACTCTTTTAGCTCATTGACCTCTGAGTTCAAGGTGAAGACAGAGAGAATGTGGCTCTGGCTGGATAAAAAAATGCATGAATACATAACTGATGAATAAACTAATTAATTAGTCAGAGGTTGATCATATCATGTCAATGGAAATAGCAAAATGTAAGAAGAAGCTTTTAAAATGTAGTGAATAGTTATTCCTCTGCATAGCAGGACATGTGAGGAAAAGAGATTCAGGCTTGGTTGACATGGCAACATCTTTAAGGACTCAGGTGATTTCTACACTTCCCCCCTGCTGTTCTGAACAGTGACTTTGTCCTCAGGAAAGTGCTTTGAACATTTACCTTTTCACAGAAACATATAGAAAAATATTATTCATTTCAATCATGGCAAACAACCCACCTAGAAGCAATCCACACTAAGATTGGGTCAACACCTAAATCCAGAAACCTGGGAGGTAATGTCTGACCTATGGTAGGAGACTGTATATACCTACAAGACAGAGTAGAAGAGAGCTCCTGGAGGAAAAGCAGCAGGGTCTGCTGCAGACATGATCTGCTGAGATATAGAAAGCAAGCTAAAAACGAAACTTCAAAGTAAAATTATTAACACTGGAATGGTATAGGCCTCCCCATCTGAAAATTTAGAGAATTAACTCTATGCTTCAGAATCTAAATTGTGCAAAACATCACACTCAGATGATGTAAAAATATGGGTCATTTTGTTGGTGACTCTATATGTTTGAAATTCTGCAATAAGAAGATAATATTTAGGCCAGCTTTCTGAAAATAGGCTACTAATAGCTGGGCATTTGAAATATTGGCAGCAAGAAGGGAAAATGCTGACGCTAAAGACTTTTCAGTTTGCATTTTAGGGAGCGCAAAGACATATGCTTGTCTTTCTTGTCATCAGTCACTGATGAGTATATGGCAGCCAGGGAGTCATTTCTGGATCAGTCCTTGAATGTCTCCTCCCAGTCAGCTTGTCACTATTTATGAGGAAATTACAAAGGGACAGTGAAGCAGGAGCTTCAGTGCACGTGGAAGGAGACTAGGGGAATGAGGCAATCTAAGATCTCAACAACAGGTAATAGAAAAACCTCTTAACTCCCCCACTTCTAAAAGATAAACCATTGCATCTTCTGAACATGTAAAATAAAGTATTTGGGTGAGATGATTTTGGAATGCTTACCATTTATAACCTCATTTTATCCTGTAAAATGTTATTTCAATGAAAAGACTGTGCTAAAATATTTTCCAGAGAAAAATCACTTTCATTCATATGAAGAATAAATAGATTATCCTTTATATTTATTTTTATTTTGTGTATGAGTGTGCCTGCATGAATGTAAGTGCAAATGTGTCATGTAGTGTCCACAGAGATCAGAAGGGGGTGTCAGATCCCCTGGAACTGGAGTTATAGACAGTTGTTAACCACATGGCTACATGGAGAGACTAGAAGTTGACATTAAGAGCTCTTCCTCAATTGCTTCTTCATCTTATTTTTTGTCAAAAGTCTCTCATTGAACCTGGAGCTCACTGGTTATTAAGTTTTCTCTGATCTGGATGGTCGGTGAGTTCCCAGAATCCATTTATCTCTGCCCCCCGCCCCCCAGCACTGGGGTTCCATCTGAACCCTGCCAAGCAGTGCTTTCCCCATGGGTGCTGGAAATCCAAGCTCAGAATGAACTCATGCAGATGGAGCAAGCACTCTTCTCACTCAGCCTTCTCCCTAGCCATAAATATACAAGCTTACACTCCCACTAGCAGCATACTGGGTTCCACTTGTTTATTCTCACCAGTTTGGCCTGTTTAGACTTTTGAACTTGGCTATTCTGTTAGACATGTAGTAGAATCTCAAAGTATATTTGTTTCTTTTTATTTGTTTTCTACATTTCCCTAATGATTAATCATGTCATTCATATTTAAATGTCTTTTTTGGGAATGTAACTGTTCAAATATTTCACAAATTTTAATGTAAATATGATTAAATTATGAATTATTATATACTTTAATTATAAGAACCTTTGTAAAATTTTCTCTGTCTTGGGATGTTTTCTCCCAGTTTTGGTAAAAATTATTATAAATATCCAATTTTAAAACACCAATTCATTGGCATTTCAAGTTTTGTGTTGACTTTAAGACATTTTTGCCAATTGCAGTTAAAGTTTCCAATGTATTTCCTTCTTGAAGTTTATAGTCCTAGCTCTTACATTTGACCTGTAATTCCTTTGAAATTAGTTTTAAGTATGATGGAATTGTCAGTACTTATTTTCAAACAGGTATTCAATTTTTCCAGGACCATTTGTTAATAAAATGATTGCCCCATTGGAATTACTTGGCACCTTTGAAGGAAGATAACGAATTATTAAAATTTAAGTTGGCTAGCCAGGTGAAACACCCAAACTTAAAGTTATATCCCAGTCCCTAATTGTGAAACATTCTGTATAAACACGAGCCTTCTAATTTAGCATCAAAATTCCATAAAAATTGTCTTTGATTTATCATGCAACATTCTTTAGATGCTAATGATGTGTAGGATTGAGATATTAATTACATCATCCACTTAATAGATGCCTGGGGTCACTTGTTAAAATGGCATTTGTGAACTAGAAAAATGGCTCAGTAGATAAGAGCCATTAGCTGCTCGTGCAGAGGGTCCAGGTATAATTCCCAGTGTCCACATGGTGTCTAACAACAGTTGCTATCTCCAGTTCCAGGAATCTGACACCCTCTTCTGACCTCTGTGGGCACTACACAACATGGGTACACTGACACACATGCAGGCACTACACTCATACACATAAAATAAAAATAATAAATAAAACAGAAAAAAATGGCATTTCTTTTGTTGAGGGTGGGGCCTGAGTAGGTAAGTAGAGGACAGAAAGAGCTGTTTAGTGTTTTAGAATGGGACACATAGAAAAAAAAAAATCAGGCCTGGAGAGGTTTACAATAACAAAGGAAAGATGTGTCCTTGAACTGAATTTTAAAAAAGTAAATGGGAGATAAAAATTTTAATACAACTCTGCCAAGAGTTTATTTTGTTTGGCCTTTACTCAGGAAAATAGCTAAAACTTTACAATGTTCTCCATAGTTCCTTTAACTACTTTTATTTCTATTTATAATTCTGGATGAATGTCACTTCCTCTTTTTTTTTTCTTGTGCTGTGTCACAGCTCAGCCTATTGACTATAGGTGATTATATTTCAGAGACTTATCACTTAAAAAGACTAATGTGAACTCTCAAGGTAAATCAGTATCTGTGTGCACTGCTATTTCCTTAGGCATATTACATATTTTAGACACCAAAACAGTGTGTCAAAGAAATTAGCCCATCCCTTTGGGTGGGGACTTGAGGGGTTTCTTCTGTTATAGCATCATGAAAATGTTTTGTAAATCCTCAATCATTTAATTATATGCAAAATAATATTAGTGTAAGTATATTTAAGTACCATCTTAGTTATTAAAATTTAAACCCTTATTTGGTTATTGTGTGCCTTATTAACAGGGCACTATGTTTAATGAGACTATATCCAATAAAAACCAGTTCTAAAATAGTGCATAAATGGCAGTCTACCATATCATTTTTTCTCAATCAGGAGTGATATAACAGATATATTCTTGGTAGCAATTTGAAAATTAGCTTTGAGTTTATTTTTAATGTGAAAATGCCTCATTTCTTCCACTAATTAATTCCGTTTAAAGAGGACACACATCAGAAGACTGTGAATTTATTTATTCCAGTTTGTCGTGTCTATATGTAGACTAGCAGACAGAGCATTTTTAAAGAGGAGACTTTGAAAATGCATTCCCTTGGCCATGTTCTATAGCTTTCTATATCAAGAAAAACACTACTAGATTTTTTCAGAGAATCCGTAAGTGAAAGATTGAGACATTTATTGGGGGAGACCTCTCTACTTGGTATGCTACATATATCTCTTTATCTCTCAAGGGTGAGGCATGTGGTAGATAACTGTATTTGATTGAGTACAATACTATTTATCATGTAAAAAATTACTCTGCACCAAGAGACTGTCTATAGGTGATATATATGTTTGAATATCTAGCTAGATGATAAATGAACTTTTTCAAAAGGTGTCCTTTGTTACCATCTCCAATAAAACACCCAAAGGCCCCATTCTTTGTATAGAATGAAACAAATGCTCTAAACGTGCAGATCAATATACCTGAATTATCCTTCCTATATTTGGTGCTTTGTACCAACTGAGAAAACACCAAAATTAACTAGTCTTTCTCTCTTTGTTATAATTTAGATATGAAGCATTTCCCAAAAGGCTTGGGTGTTGAAGCTTTGGTCCTCATTTGGTAAATGCAAGCATTGAGAGGTGATTGGAAAATGAGGAGTCTGACCTCAACAATAGATTAAGACATTGGTGTTCATAATCTGATGGCATTACTGTGGGATGGTAGAATATTAGGAAGTGGAGCCTAATTGGGATATGTAGCTCATTAATGGTAGACCCTTGAAATATATATCTTATCATCAGCTCCTTTCAGGTTCTGCTTCTTAGTTTAAAAAAAGTTATTAAGTACATGCACACATGAGGTGTGCATGTGTAGACACACATACCAATGAGGTGGGTATGAGGTCAGAAAACAACTTTATGGAATTGGTTCTTTCTCCTCACCTTTATATGGGTACCAGAGATTGAGCATTTAGTGTGATGGATTCGCCACTGAAGAATATTGCTCTTGGGAATCTGCTGCTTTGCATCCAGCTCTGTCTTGTATAAAGGGACACATTACAACAAAGTTTCTTCAACCTGTACTACCTTCAGAAATTCCCCAAGTAAGCATTGCATTTACATTTTAGTAACAATATTGAGAGGTACATAGTTCATGGTGAACTGTTTCTCATTACAGAAGCATCATGTATATTCCTCACACATCACCTCTCCTACTTCTATCTATCCACATTCCCCAGGCTAGAAAGAATGAGCTTTACGTTGTTTTCTTGCCCTATTGAACATCTTCCTTCTTTCTCATGAGTCCCATATGCTAAGATTTTATAAAGGAAAGAATATTTTCCTATGATATGGAATAACTATAAATTCTAGGATATTGCTTCATGTGTAGTGCTTGAAAAGTTCAATAGAAGTGAGGAAAATACCCATAAAAGATTAAAGCAATTTGACCACCTATGGAGGGACAGGAGGAGAGAAAATATTTGTTCCCAACACATATAAACATACAAACAGTAACCATGTGAGGTAATGGCCATATTAATTAGTCTGATAGTGATATTTACAGATGTTAAATAAAAACTGTATACATTAAATATATATGTGATTTAATTGTTCTTCAATATATTTGCGGGGGGAGAAATAAAATATTTGAGAATGTATGTAGTTAAAGAAATCAAATCTTTATACATTGAAAAGCATAAAACAGGTAAAAAAGTTAAAACAGATACAGATAAATGGAAATAAATTCTGTGTTCCGTTATGCCAACTGCCAAGGTTTTTTTCCTATCCAGACACAAGCCTTCTTTAGCCTTAACAAAAAGATCCACAGGAAAGATAAATATGATACAGGAAAAGATAGAATGGACAGCAAAGATACAAAGGGAAGTATAAAATTTTAAAATTGCTAATCAAGACCATAGTACTTAGAATGGTTCACAGAGCTGATTGAGCAAAACAAACATGTGCAAAGAGAAACACAGGTTTTTAATGTTTATGGAAGGATTCTACACTATGGATTGGTAGTCATTCCCAGTTTTTACTGTCTCTGCCTATGTTTAACAATAGAATTTCTTCATTTGTTGCTGGGTGTATACTGCCCCCTCACCAATAAGCCAAAATACATTTTGTATGTAGGCTCATTAAACACAAGCAGAAATTAAATGTGCAGAGCCTTGAAATTATCCCTTAAAAAAAGATCTTAGTTTCTCCTTCCCTTTTTCTGCTGGAAGGAACAGCAAGCATTAGAAGTGCTTCCATGGACCCCAACCTGATTCAGGAAAGTAGTATGAGCAC
The DNA here is from genome assembly GCF_000622305.1 of Nannospalax galili. Classification (NCBI taxonomy): domain Eukaryota; kingdom Metazoa; phylum Chordata; class Mammalia; order Rodentia; family Spalacidae; genus Nannospalax; species Nannospalax galili. The sequence continues at coordinate 2,926,987 of NW_008344644.1, forward strand.
CTCACCGGTTGAGACTCTTCATGTTTGAACTCTCATGTGAGAAAGACATAAAATTTTACTCATGTAAGCCTCCATGTTTGGGGTTCTGTTGTGCCAAATTTAGCTTACATCTTCATAGAGAGTTTTTAAGACTCACTAAGTTTATCGTAAAGCTGTTATATATATATAAAAAAAGACAACTACTTAATTGGGAAACTAATTTGCTTTGGAAAAGTAATAGTGCCTTTCAACATCAGCCATCAGTAGCAGGGCAAGCTGGGAGCTGCAGTTTTTATGTGATATTCAGCCTAACAGGAAGCACTTTTGTCTTATACTCCTGCTAGAATAACTTAGTTTTATCCATATGCTTTTTTTTTTTTTTTTTTTTTTTTTTTTTTTTTGAACTCACAGAGATCTGCCTGCCTGTACATCCTGAGTGCTGGGATTAAAGGCATGCGCCACCATGCCCAGCCCATCTGCATTTTAAACCTGCCCATGTTTTTCTGATCCCTTGGAAACAAAGGTGACCTGAAGCTGCTAAAACAGTACCCATTTGCCTAGATAAATTGTTTCATTCATAGTTGTCAGTTAGAAAATGTCAGAAAGGTAGATGTTAAGTGATTCACTTATCCTACAATCTTTGGAAGATGCAGTTTTCTGTACAGTGAAAGGGGACTTTATGAAGGGCCAGCTCAATTGTTTTCAGTAGTTAGCAGCACTTACAAGAGGCAAGGCCTGTGAAACAAGTATGCCATTTGATTTTCTCAGCAACACTAAGGGATGGGACATTAATCACCTGTTTTACAGACGAAGACAAGGTTTAGCAAGGGTCAAAGATTTGCTCAATGTTAAAGAAAGGGAAAATTAAAAACTAGTAATATTGAGCCCATAGCCTCAGATTTGACTCTCTCAACGCTGATGGCTTTCAAGAGAAGCTGACTAAAATGTCCTTTCTCAGTAGCAAACCATTGGTTATGTGAACTTCACCTGGGAGCACTTGACTGTACAGCAATAATGGAATTTCAGAGTGCTTCCATTTGTAAGTTCAGAAAAGAAATAATGAGAAGAAAGAATGCAGAGTTCAGTAAAAGTTTGATACACATCTGAGATAAAAAATAATGTGCAGTTTCTGAAGATCTAAGCTCAGCCCAGCATGCACAGGTTGGTTATAATTCAAGTTGAGATTCGTTTAAAAAATATGTAAAAGGCAGCATTGGGAGCACTTTTATTTTCTTTGAAAATTTTTACTTTTTAATGTTTCAAAATAGATATTTTACAGACCTCTGCTAAATATTCCACTTCTTTCATTTATAGACTGCTTGAATTTGAAATATAAATACAACTGAGAGGAGCTGAGCCCAGGAATGAGAGTTCTTTTTGCTGTGATTTAATCAGTAGGTCTGGCTGTGGATTTTTCAAGTGAGTGGGCTCTGTAATGAACTGCTTATTTTCTCAGTTATCATAATAGAAAGGGCATGAACCAGAAATCCTTTCCAGAGTGACTGCCTCGTGACTATTACAGAGGAGAAAAGCCTGTTCTGCAGACCAGCCAGTGACTCAGCTCTGTGAAATTCACCATCATCCTTCTCCAAGACAAAATCTCAGATGGCCGAGATATCTGTTAGTCTATCAGTAAAGTGGATTCTGAGTGCAGCTCCCTCTCCTTATTCGGAAGGGATGTTCAGAGCTGATCCAGATAAGAATGGGTTGGAGTCACATTTTTTATGATATTTAGCCTAGTACAATTTATCACCCTGTGGATTCTCATCAGATAACAAGGTTCTGTGGTTTACATATGGCTGCTGGCCAAGCAATTTATCTTTCCTCTCAGCTATGGAATTTTATTTTGTTTTCTTCATGAGACTACCCATATTGTGTCATAATATTCTTCACGATATACTTGTTTTATATAGATGTAAATTATGGTCCTTGCTGAATTTCTCAAGCTTCCCTATATTGTATTTATATTTCTTTCTCCCTTTGATCTGTGTTTTGCATTTAGATATAAATATACTTATTGAATAATGAGGATAAGTGACTCTTCTATTAAGAATTTTCCTACTGATAGGCCTGTTGTTCCTTTGTTACCATCAACAGGCTTTGTATGCTGATCAAATTGTTTGCATTTGGCCACTTGTGACGTAAAGATCAATGATAGTTATAGTTCAATTAAAAGTTTCTACTAATGAGTAGATTTTATAACTTAATGTTATAAACTTAACATATCTGTGTTGCTATTCTGTTGCTGTTATAAAACACTATAGGCAACCTACAGAAGAATTTATTTAAGAATGATGTTTCAAAGGGATAGGACTCCATTATAGTGGGGAATCAAGCAGCAAGCTACAGTAATGATGGCAGGAACAGAAAGTTCAGAGATCTCACATGTTGAACTGCAAACAAAAAGCAGAGAGAGCAAACTGAAAGTGGGGCAAGGCTATGAACTCTCAAAGTCCACCCCCAGGGACATATTTCCTTCAGTAAGGCTACACCTCCTAAACAGTTCATGACCTATGAGCCTATGGGGAATATTTTCTCACTCAAACCATCACAATACATTTGTTAATGAACTAAAGATAATGTGATCCAAATATCAAAGCCCTACATTTGAATTTCTATTTTATGAACTTTGAACCATTGGTCCCAATAATTTTTTAATGCCTTAGATCCTAAACTACATATACTCTCTTTTTCCATAGAAGTATGTTTAAATTAGCCTATGTTTAATAGAAAAAGAATGCAATAGCTGTCACCTAAATCTAGTTCTGTTATATTCTGGAAAATTCCTAAAAATAAATTTACTTTGAATGTGTTTTGATGGTAAGAATTCTTCACTTTTGGTAATTATGCAAATATTAAAATTATAACTGCCTCATAAAATGAAACATTTAGAGATTCACTTAACAAACAGTCCTAAATGTCCAACAGAAATGATGTGTTCATTTTGAGGACATAAACATGAATGAGATGCTGTACAGCCTTCCCAGGAATTTACAAAAAACAGTTCAATAATATAATAATCAGCAATTTTCTATCACTTGAGTTTTAATTTATTTCATAAAAAAATCCTCTAATGATTGAAACTCAGGTATTGGGTTAAAGAAAACCCTTTATTTATTATTATAGATTGCTTTCTAATTCATTTGTAATTACTTGTACAATTATGTATGCTTGTGACTTTAAAGCTTAAATTGGATCATGTCCAATTTACTTTTTCACTTATAAACCAGAATATAAGTGAGAGAAATGCTTTAAGACCAAATATTGCCTTTACTTGAGGTTGAATTTCCAAGATAAAAGCTACAGAGGCAAATAGCTCACAGAGAAGAATGAATTAGTGCTAACTCACTCTCACTGCCTCTTCTTAAAAGCTGTTTAAAAGAGTTACCTTAAAAATCAGCAATGGATGATGGGCACTTGGCTGCTCCCGCAGCCCGAGACAAGCTCAGTGCATTCTCCTGGTAGGAAGTCAAGATTTTATTAGAAAGGTGATTACAACCATTTTCTGTTTAACTTGAAAATGAATGTTTTGAGAGAGACTGAGAGGGAGACTAGCCTGAGTGCTGAGACTTCCTCGTGATGAATTCTGTCATGAGAGGTTTTCTAATTACATCCAGAAGATTTCTCATTTGCTTCTAAGTGTGGAATTTGGAGTTCACATTCCAGAAGTGAAAAGCATTTTAACTCCCACTCTTCAGTACATATATAGATCTAACTCTGTGACATGCTATCTTAATTGAATGCTGCCGACTTTCCTGTTTGGTGCTGCGGTATTGTAGTTTTCTATAAAAAACATGGAGGCTGCTTTCTTTTCCTTTTCCCTTTTTAACTTGTCAATGTCTAGAATATGAGTTGAAAAATATTCTGAAAATTTTCCATATTGATGTTTCTTCCCACCTGGTATGATTTACTGATCTATTTTGGTTTTCAAAATGAACATTATGTGGCAGTTTGAAACAGACACTATCAGTAATCCAAGAATAGGAAGACAGAAATATAAGCAAATGAAAAACAGTACTTGTTGAAACATGGCCTATATTTACTAATTATTCTTCACCTACAATATGTAGTAGTTGGAGCACAAAAGAAAAACAAATCTCTAGTTTTATTATTTTCTTATCACTGTGACCAAAATATCTGACAGTAAACACTTATGGGAGAAAAGATTTGTTTCTGCTCATAGTTTCAGAGAGTTACAGTCCATCACAGTGAGGAAGGCATGATGGAATGGTTCAGTTCATGGTAGCAGAAACATGTGACATTGGTTGTTTAATTGTGGTATACTAGAAGGCAGACAACAGGCGTCAACCAGGGGCCTATACAACCTTCACAGTTCACGTTACTGACCATCTTTTGCCAAATAGGCTCCACCTCCTAAAGCTTCCACAGCCTCCCCCATAGGCCCACTATCTGGGGAACAAGTGTTCACACATAAACTTGGTTTATAAATGGGGAGATCAGATTTAAACTATAACACACAGTAAGTTGAATAGGGAGAGCTATATGTAAAGGATGTACAGACACACAGAGGTGAAGGGAGAATGAAGAATCCAGGTTGAAGGGAAAGGAGAGTTTGTCCTGGAGCAAGTCTCCATAGCAAGGGCCCTTAGATGGTCTCAGGCACCATTGCCAGAATGAACACATAAGTGAATAGGATAGATTTTCTTTTGGTTCCTTTGTAATTTTTGTTCAGATTTTAAAGTGTTAAAAGAGAGTTCAGTTTGGGGGAGTATAGAACAGCTGGTTATGGTTTGACTGTGTCAATGAAGTTAATTAAAAGAACATGAAATAGACTCCTGCTACATTTTGGCTTCTGAAGGCGAACCCTGAGTATGCCAACATTTACCTTCCAAGACAGCACATGTGGAGGGACATATGCTCTGACCATAGACTTCATGGTTCTAGGATAAAGCAGAAATGGGCACTGAATGTCCCCAAATGACAAATATCCACCATACCATATTGTTAAACTCTCACCTGACAGAATGAAACATGTTAGAACTATATATAAAATCTACACTGTGAGACTTTGATGTGTCATCCTCACTTTGGGTGAAAAGAAGTATTTCATAAGGGCTTACAACACATACTAGAGAGCCAGACACAATGGACTCAGATTCCTGCTCCAAATCTTAGTAAATATAAAACTTCAGCAAACTTTCTCTCTATAATTTAAGCTTTTATTTCTAAAAGGGAATTAATAATAATTACCCCAAGGAATGTAGTAATGATTATTTGCATTGTTTTATGCATAGTATTTAACAAATTACCATTTAGTTTACTATTAATGCTAAATAATATATAGAGTTAGAGGACACATCTCACCTCATGCTGTCCAGATAATGATTCATTTAAAGGTTGCCCAGGGGTCATCTACTTGGTTATTCAGTGTTCTAAGCACAAAAATAATCAGAGAACAAGAACCTATTTTGAAATCAAGGCAAAGGCAAAACTCACACACTTTAGACAGTAGAGAATACAGTTTGTTGTGGGAATGACACCAGGTAAGAAAGCACATAAGAACTGGAACCCAGAAAGCTAAGGGCAGAACAAAATGTGAGACCAGAAGGCACTGCATATAGAAATCAGAAAATGCAGGGAAACCTTGCCTTAGCAAATAAGTGGATGAAGAGTCAGCTTCAAAGAAACTTATTTGGAGTGATGCTCACGGGTCTGAACAAAGCTTCACATTATTTCAGCGCCAAGGTCAACTATTCCCAGATTTATAAAGTGTTAGCAGGGGAGCCATCTTCAGTGAGAGGACATGAGCACATCCAGAATGGGGACAGTTGGATTTTAGACTAGCAGAAACAAAAGGCATATTGTTAAAAAATAATAATAACTGCAGATAGCATTTACTTTATATTTAAATGTACCAGTCACTGTGCTAAGTACTTTACAATTTCACTTAGTTTTGATCACTAATTTTTAAGGAAACTACCAGAATATAAAATACCCAAATGAACTTTACCATCATCTTTATGATTGTATTCAGAACATTTAGACTAGGATCTGGTACATGTGACATATTTGCAATGTGTTTCATGGTTCTCAATTACAAAATAGAATGGGGTGCTGATTGTTCAAATAACTGATTCAAATGAACAGTGATAAATTGTGCAGTTGAGATTTAAAGTCAGGGAATTTTACTCTAGAGCCTGTGAACCTCTCCAGTTCATAACCAACACAATCCTTTCTTCAAGGCATGCCCACAGCTCCAGTTTTTTCACTTTATAATCACCCTCCATTATTCTATTTCCCTTTGTTACCAGAGTATGTTACCACGCAAAGGGAAGAAGAAATGCTCAGTGATGAAGTTGGTATAAGCCAAGATAGTGAGCTTGCAGGATTCAGGATTCCAAATCAAAGTTTCACATTGAAAAGACGTAAGTGCCTACTTCCAGATCAGATGAAGGACTTGAGGTTGCCTCTGGGTGCTCCAGTGAAGGAGTGAATTGGAATAAGAAAAAAGTAGATTTATCCCAGAGGGAAAATAGAGGAAGAGCTTCAGAAATCCATGAAGAAAGGTGAACAGCATAAAAGAGCAAAAATAGGCCCACAAAGCAAAGTAAATTGAACACAGCCTCACATGCACATTCCCTTGTGTGGAGGAAGGGAGGAGAAACAGAAGCTGTCTCTAAAAGGTAACCAGAGGAACGCTAGGAAATCCTAACCTCAAAATAAGTGCACATCCCTGTCAAGTCTCAATCTGGTTACGGATCTGGGGAGACAGTGATCCCTCCAGCAGACAGGTCATGAGAAGAAAGACAGTATCACACTGTGTGATTTGGGAGCAGTGACTACATAGCATCCTGGGAGAAAATCTGTTGCTAAATACTGATCTACTCATTGACCTGAGGTTTTGATGGTGGATCTCTATTTTCTTCTAGTCTCAGCACCAGCAGAAGTCTGAGTTTTCATGCTTCCCAAAAAGAATAATTCAGAATGCACACAGTAGTCGAGCAAGCAGTCAAGAGTTTAACTGAAGCTGGCAAGATGACTCAGCCAGTAAAGGTACTTGTCACCAGGACTGGCGAGTTGAGTTTGGTCCCCAAAACCCACATGGTGAGGAAAAAAAACAGATTTCTTGAAGTTGTCCTCTGATTTCTTATGGTATGCTTGTACCCATACATATATGTACACACAAGCACAATAAAAAATACATATAAAATTTTTTGAAAAGTTTAATTAGAACAGACAAGGAAGCAAGCACATATTCTTTAGTAAAGAGTGGCTCACGCTGTTAAGAAGCAATGGCTTCAACCCTGGAAGGCATGGGGCTTATATTTCTCTTCTCTCCATCATGTTTCTCCCAGGATGACATTCCTAGTAAAGGGGCATGTTTTTCTCAGAAACCCATTTTACCCAGAATTCAGTCTGTTGTAAGTTGACGCATAAGATGCAAGAATATTCTATAGGGATTTGAGTGCCCCTAAAGTTGAAAAGTTCACTAGAGGAAAGGGTACATCTGCACATGTTCTTCTGGAGAGAAGTCTTAGAGTTGTTTTAATCTAACCTATCATCCTCTGATGGATCACTATCATCCATTGTCTTTCACATCCTGTTTTGGGTACCCTCAGCTGGCCCATCTGGAGTCTACCAGGGTCACTGCCGTTATATCTTGGCCAACTTTGACCATCCCCATTGTCTTTACACTATTTCAAGGTCTTGAGCTGACCTACTCATTGTTTATTCTGTCTTATTTTTGAGAACCTGTTGGTCAGTCCCTCCAAGAGCTAACCTCAAGCCTAATAAGATTAAGAAACATCCACAGGTTGAAGAGTCTCAATTTGGACTGACACAGCCCCTGAGTAAAGGAAGGCCCAGAGAGTCAGTTGTGAATAACAGGAAGGCCAAGTCCTGAGGAGCAAAGGGTGTAGGTGACAAACAGATCAGCTCATGCTGGGAAGTGCATAGATCCACAGCCCTGACCTAGGTATGGGGCTGGAAAGAGATTACATAAACTGAGAATAATTCTAGAGTTTGGTAGCTGTGAGCCTGGGACTGGTAGGTGGATCAAACTCTGGTGCCAGCAATCTGTTGTTCAGTGCTGTAGGGCCTGAGAACTCTGAATCTTCAGGGTGGAACAGGATAGTCAGTGGCATCCCTCCAACATGGTGATTTAATATACAAGGACAGAACCCCCATCTGTGCAGATCTCATGGTTATGGTTGTTTTCCATTCTCCCAACATACTTGGAAGACATCCCTCAACTAAAACATTAGCCATATGAAGTGGTATGACCTACGGATTATCAAAAATCTGATACAACTTAATGGACCCACAGAACACAAAACTAACTGTAGCCAGCAGGAGTCCTTAGTATGTAAAGAAGGGATATTACCAAATTAAAGAGTTCTGTCAGACATCAGACACTTACCCAGTTCAGAGTCAGCATCATCAAAAATCATAGGAAAAACAAAAGTCCACAAGCTCAACTGCCCCACCCATTTTAACTGGAAGAAGCTACTCCAAAGCCTCATGTCTTTTCTTAAGTTATTATGTTTTAACTTTTTTATGCCTTTATTTGTTATTCCTTTCATAGATTCATTTAATTTTTTATCCATTTTTCCCATATGGGGCAATATGTTTTTTTCGTTACTTTTTAAATTTTCACTTTTGCACTGATTCCTTTTTTGCCCTCCCTTTACATTTAGTAGTATTCTGATCTTATTTTTCAACCTCTTAGATTTTTATTTTTACTCCCTTTGTTGCATTTATCTAATTTTGTTTTCGAACTTTTTTGCTATTGATAGTTTTTGTGTGCGTGCACACGTGTGTATGTCTCTTCCTTATTTATGTGTATTTTTTTCTTATTTCTTGGTCCTTTCTCTTTTCCTCCAACAAAATAAACCAGATTTAGAAAGATAAATACAGTATTTTTTTTCCTAACAAGCACAGCAAAGGTATATGTGCATATATGTTTCTCTCTCTCTCTCTCTCTCTCTCTCTCTCTCTCTCTCTCTCTTTCTCTCTCTCCTCTCTCTCAACTAAAAACTAAAAAGTGGATTATGAGAGGGGAGGAATATTAAGGGATGTAGAGAATAGGACAGCTGTATAAAAGCTTCAGGGGAGACTAAGTAGAGAAAGAAAAGGAATGAGCTTGAGGGAGGGTTGTGACAGGAGGACAGTAGGAGAGGGAAATGATCACAAAATATAACACATATGTATGAAGATGCCATGAAGGAACTCATTATTTTGCTGACCATAAAAGTAATTTTAACAATGTGAATATTATGTATCAGCTATGTATAATGACATTTGTGTGCTGACTTGATAATTAAAATATGAGTAAGATACTGAAAGGTTCCTTTTCTAGTACGATGGACAGAGACAAAACAAAAAACAAAATAAACCAGTCTAGTAAATGGAAAACCTGAGGCGGTAGAGTTTTCTCAAGTGGGGAAACTCATTAGGTTGGTACATGGGGCATGTGAGGAGCAAGAGGGGTAACACGAGGAAGGCAGTTGATAAGATAAAACAAGTAGCTCAGTCAGAGAACAATTATTTAGCTTGTGCAAGGCCTTGAGTCCAACTCCCAGTACCTGAAGGAGAAGAATAACAAAATGACACTGAAGGAGACTGTATTCTATTTTGTCAAAAAACAAAGACACAGCCAGATTAATTTCAGTAAGAATGCTGATGGTTTGACCTATGTGAAGAAAAACAGGTTATAGGAGGCTATGCAATAATGTTGCATAGAGATGATTAGGGCCTTGACTGAGGTTGCAGCTGTGCGATCCATGCAGAATCAACAGGATTTAGAAGTAATTGAATTTTGATGTGATGGGCAGGTAGACTTGTACCACTAGTAACACTACTAAGCCCCAAACAGAAGCAAAGAGGAAAGCAGAATTGCCAGGTAGGTGGAAAAATATAAAGAGAAATTATTCAAAATATCCACATTATTTTTAATGTACAGAAATAACAGATGTATGTGTTAGGAATTTCCCTTTTTTTCTCATAGCATCACAGCTGAAAAATAACCTTATTATTTGGCACTTCTGTTTCAGGTTCTATTTTTTCAAGAACTTTAGCTCTAGTACTGTCAGTGAATTTAATATTGTTTTCTGGAGATGTTTTAATGTAAGATCTTTTCTTCTCTGGCTGCTGCTCTCATCTTCTGGAGTTGTCATCCTGTCCATTCACAGGCAGACTCACTTTGGGTTCACTGTATTCACATTTTAATCAGTGGTCAAGTCTCATTTCAGTGGGTCTGTGAGAAGATAATTTTCTCATTAGGAGATTCACTTGCCAAAGCTTTTCTATGTATTTTAACTTGAAAGAAAGTATCTCCAAGACAAAGGAAAATTTATGTTTGTACAGATCAATCAGGAAAACTGCAAGAAATCCAGTTGCTCTGAATGCATCCATGTCAGAAGGGGTCTGATTTGGAAGAATGAAGGAAACACTGACATCAACGGATGGATGACTGATTCTTGGCATTTTGTTGTTAACTAGTTTAACTAGCCCTTTTGGGACATTTGAACTTTGAAGTTCCTCCATGGCTTAACCAACAAGAGATTTCTTAGTTTAAATATCCATAGATCTAGAGGTTAAGTATTTTAAGAGAAATAAAGTATTTGGAAAATATTTCTTTTTAAAAGGCATAAGGAATCTCTCTCTCTCTCTCTCTCTCTCTCTCTCTCTCTCTCTCTCTTGCTCTGTGTGTGTGGACATGTGTGTCTTACAAGTCATGAGTGACTAAATTGATAATTATTCTTTTGTCTAAATCTGAGAATGAATGAACATACATTTTAATGACTGAATATCTTTTAGTACCTGTCACAGATTTTTGTTTTTGGTGTTGTCGTGCAAAACTTTTTTCTTTCTTTTCTATTGTATTACTGACAAACAGACCCTCTAGAGACTTCTGTGTTTCTAAAGGATATAATTCAAGGAGATATGTGTAAACACTATGAGCATTTAATTGGTCATAATCCAAAAGGGGAGTGACTTTCCTACCCTCTGTAGCTATCAACTGCCAATAGCTTCTCTTCGGGGTGAGGCATCAGGGTACCTACGATGGGATTTTGACAGGTTTGATATTGTGAAGGTAACTATAGTGACTCTATGTTCATTAGTGCAAAATCACGTTCATAAGTCAGCATTTCACAGTTATCCCCAACCACTAGTGCTTGCATTCTTTCTGGTCTTTCTTCTACAAAGTTCCCTGAGCCATGGGAGGTTGATATAGATGACCCAAACACTTCTGAGCACTTAGAGAAATTTATACATTGCATTTTGACCATCTATGAGTCTCAGTATTAACTAATACTCACTACAAAGGGAAGCTTCTCTAACTAAAGTTGAGAGTGGCACAAATCTATGGGTTTAAACTAAATATTTGTAATGCAGTTTGACAGCATGTTCATTTAGCAAACCAACAGGTTTCATCCCCCCCCACACACCTGGCCTATGATCTCCTCAGTCATACCTAAAGAATATTTTATCTCACTACACACATACTGACAAATAATTGTTCATTGTGATTCCATTCACAATAACTAGGAAATAGGCCCCACGAAGATGTCCATCAATTGATGAATGGATAAGGAAAACAGGGTACTGTAAGGGACTAAATCCTCAATAAGCAAGCAGGGTACTGAGGAGTAATGAAGATGGTACATTTCTTGCTTCTTCTTGGTCTGAGACAAAGACCTGGTAGGCTTTCTCTCCAACTAGAAGGGCCAATTTTCTAGCTGACTGGTCCAGACCACTCTAGATAAGGGCTGGACCTGGAAGCTCAGAACTGTGACTTATGTGCTCTATTTTTAAGTAGACCCATTCAAAATTAGAAGAGGAAGAACCAACCCCATACCAGAGAAGCCACTTTAAAAGCTCAAGCTCTCCAGAAGATTTGGACTTTTGGCTTCCAAGTCTCCTCTCGGCTTGTGGACATCTTTTCTCTATGTGTCAGCATGTAACTATGACTCTTCATTTTTTTCTAAATAAAGTCTCTGCTGTGTCTGAAAATCTTCCTGCTTTTTAATTCATTCATGGGTGGAGAAAACAAACCCAATCAAGACCCCTACAAAGCATATAACATTTGGGGACTCATCTGGGATTTCTTTTGGAGACCACTGACTCTTAAAGGTCAGTATTTGCCTAGCCAAATCTGAGCAGGACCAGAGAGTCCTTGAAGGGTGAGGAACAGCTGAAATCAGGGAGGCCGAATTCCAAGACCTATAATTTTACTTCTTTCTCTCTAATAAGGATGTTCCCTTAGATACCTCTCTTTCCTACTCTACAGTAGGAAAAAATGATCCTTTCCAACTTTCTGGAGGTGATCCCTAGCATCTGGCTCCTGGAGAATAAAAACTACTCTGGAGGATATGTAACTTTCACTTTCATCCTGCTATAGCCACAGGGTTTTTTCCATGTCTTTTCCCTTCCTATCTCTCTTATCTTGCTGCCCTGACCAGGAATAAATGGGTGTCATGCCACCAGAAGACGAGCATCTTTGTCAGATGCTGAACATTGCCTATAGACTTTAGCCCTAGCTGAACAACAGATAGGCCAGAGGAGGCTTCAGGGGAGGGACAATCTGCAAAAGCCCTCACTGTGACTGAGCCTCTCACTTTTTTTTTTTTTTTTAACTCTTTGCGGATGGCTGCTAGTTTAAAAGACATAGTTTTCATTTAAAGTAACACCAGCTATAATATGCAAAGTTCTTAAGCCAGTTGAAGAGGTTTGTGCCTCAAAAGAGCAAAACTACTGAGTTGACCTAACTCCTCCCCCAAGCTTTTATGGTTAATAGTTATCTAGTGGTAAATAAATAATGCTAGGTTTAATTTTTTGTTTTCTCTCCCTGACCACGGGATTTTTCTCTTCTTTCTCCCTCTACTGGGCTTCCCTCAGAAAACCTAGAAGTCTTGAGGCTGGATTTGGGGAAAGTAAAAAGAATAGATCAAGGATCTTAAGGCCCCTGGCCATAATGGTGGATTCTAACAGTGCCTTAGACCAAATGGTCCCCAGGCAGTTGCTCTTCTAACTAAATAAAGCCAGACCAAGGCTGCTGAACTTTTAAATCAGGAAAAACTCTTTTGAACTAGTAAATGTTTTAAGGAAGTTAAATTCCAGCCAACACAGAGTCACACACCATATTCAAATGTGACATGTGTTTTTGGATGAAATCACTTGGTGTCTTAGTTACTTTCTATAATAAAAACACTGTGATAAAAACACCAAAACCAACATGGGGAAGAAAGGGTTTATTTTATCTTACATCTTCTGGGTCGCAGTTTATCACTGAGGGAGCCCAAGGTAGGAACTCAGGGCAGGGATCTGGAGGCGGGAGCTGAAGCACAAGTCATGGAGGAACGTTGCTCGCTGGCTTGCTCCCCTCGCCTTGGCTCAGCCTACTTCCTTATACAACAAAGGATCACTTGGCCAGGAGTGGCCCCACCCACTCCCACATCACTCAGCAGTAATCCCCTACAGACATGGTGACAGGCCAACCCAATGGAGAAAATTCTTCAATTGAGATTCCCTCTATCCAGGTATATCCAATTGACAGCTAAAGTTATCCAGTACACTTGGCATTCACAATTGCAACCAATAAGACATGGACTCTCCTTGCATTGACATCATGGAGTTCCTTCTTCTGTTTCTTTCCTTTGTTATTTTGGACCTATACATTTAAGGATGATTTCTCCTACTAAAGAAGTCTGAACCTAACTTTTATAAAAGAAAAGAAAGTGAGTAGCTAAAATCTGTAAAGATGTGTGAATGCCATAGGCACTTTTACTTTGATAGGGCACGGGATCATTTTTATCTTGGGGACGAGCTCACCATGGCAAAAAGTAACCATGTGGCTTTGTTGCCATCTTGGCTGGTGACCTCATCAAGATGGAGGCTGTCACGTGACATGGTGGCCATCTTGGCTAATGGCATCATCAGGATGACAACATCCATGTGAATTGGCCATCATTTTGATTAGTTCCATCATCAAAATGGCAATATTTACTAACATCCTGGTACCACTGAGCCCAAAGCAGATCACTGCACCCCAGGAGTTAGGATTAAAGAGGTTAGAAGTGAAAACATCACAATATCTGGGGTACAAGCTAAACAGTCGTGCACTGGGACCCCAAATGTGGGTATTAAGCACAAATTAATCCCACTGTGAGAACTGATCTTCACTGAGCAACTGGATCACCAAGGAATTGTCACAATCAGAAGCAAGAGCTGTCC
>NW_008344644.1:2942591-2979397 GCF_000622305.1 Nannospalax galili
ACTTAATAAGTATGCCAACAGGTTAAGTTAAACAAACAACCAAAAAAAGATTGTTTATAGTCCAAGGCCAAGCTAGAGAGAACCCTCTGCCTAGAAAAAATATTCAATCAATAATTCAGCATCACAGATTTTGGCTGGATGTTGTAGATATCAATTTGATGATGTTTTGCTGTGTATCTGCAGGTTCACTCTATCCAGTACTTACATTCATTCAAATCCAAAATGAAAGTTTTCACAGACCATTCTGTACTATATAAAGTAAAAAATGATTTTTGAGTTTTGTTTTTTCCATAAGATATGCTTAGATACTTACAAAGTCCCAATATATACATGGGTAATATTAATTTATTACATTATCCTACATATGCAATTTGGATTTAGCTTTCTTTTAATAAGATGATTATACACCACTATCTTCCGAGGCAAAAAGCTTCCATAGTCATGACATCTTCATTTGTATCTACTTGTAAACTATCAGTGTTTGGACTTATTGACTATTGATGTCCCTTCATGAAAGGAAGGGCAGACAGGGTCAAAGTACCTTCACTTGACTATCCAGCCAGTTGTCCCAGCCAGTTATATGCAAGTGTGCCCTAACTGCATGTTGCCTCATGGTTTGGGGGAAACTAGAGAAATGCAGCTCCACCCATGAGGTTATGGGAAAGCCATCATCCATGCTAGAATAAGACTGGATAGTGTGGCTATTTTGGGATCAGCCACATTCTTGTCAGTAACTGCTCACCCATGCTCTATAAGGAATCTCAATAAACTTATTAGTTCCTCAGGATGTACTTAACTAAATCAAAAAATGGTTCTGTCACTAAAACCTTATAAGGGGATAAACATTGCTTAATACCCCCAGCAACAACAAAATCAAAATGTTCTCACAACATGTGATAAATTTGTTAATGTTATTATGTCTCATGGTATTAAAATAACAAGTAAAAAATGTTAAAAAGATATAAAAATGGATTTTTTTAGTAAAGAAGGATGTATATGTAAAGATTATAACAGCTGAATATTTTCAGAATGTAAACTAAAGCTGAAAGTTTGTACAAGTTATGAGTAGATTTCTTGAGATGTGGAAAAGATAAAATTTAAAGATGACATGTAAACAATCTTAAAATTTCTAAGGTCAGAGTTCAATGAAATCTCTACATAAATTAATAATGATAAGTGCTGGCTTAGAAGAGCAAATTATATCTAATCAAGGTTTATTTGAAAGCATTTGCTTTTTGCTAAAGCCTCGTCTAAGTACTACAACAGTAGTTAAAACAATCAGACTCGTGTAACTGACTTTCTTTGTGTTCAACAACTGTACCTGGAGGCCTATATTAATATGGTCCAAGGGATTAAAAGGGACAGTTTTTCTCCTTGTCATCCAAGTCAACTGGGTTCCCTGGGTCTGTGGAGTATTACTCAACATGTCCTGTAACTATGGTGAGTCACCTATTCTCTTGTTCAGGGAAGTCATGGAGACCTGCCTAGGTAGACTATAACTCTAGTGTTCAGTCTACAAAGAGGAGGGTCAACATCTAGGAAAAATTTCTTCAATGCTTCCAAGCAAAACCAGGATCAATCAAGGTCTTCAACTTATCCTCACATAGATGGAACAGCTATTAAAAGAAGGCAAAAGGAGCCATAGACTCCTCCCAAGCCAAAGTGAACTCAGAGGACCAGATCCTAAACTTGCATTAACAGTAAAAGGAAAGTAGATAATTTTGGTTTCCTACATGGTCTTAAATACCCCACAGGAACGGATAACCAAAAGTTAAAATGTTTCTTTGATGTCCACTCTTTGACTTCAGACCTTGACTCAGTTTAACATTCCAAGATAGTAAGTCAAGAAAATCAGTCCCACTACTTTTTAAACCTAGAAATTAAATGATGAATAAATTTATTTTCTTTCTCCCTCTCTAGAATACATCTGGGAAGAACCTCACACTGTGATTCTAGCTCCTCCAATACTTATCAAAGTGCCTGAAGGCACATCCAGGATTCATTTCATTTTTCATACTGTAAATCTGGTAAACTTATCCTTTAGTATTTGGGTCAATTAATTTTAAAGAGTTGGTGGTATTCACACAGAAGGGTTAGGATCAGCAGAATGACTTAGTAAGAATTTTTCTTCATGTCACAAAACAACAATCTATAAATGATGCATCAGAATCTTTGCTCCTTCATGGTTGTTTTCATTTCAAATAGGTTTTGTTGCTTTACTACTCTCAAAGTATTTTTCAAAGTTCTGAATAAAATCATCTTTGCTATCTTTTGTGAACATTAAAGCATTACAAGTAGAAAAGCTTATTGAAATTGAGCAGAAATGCAGAGACCATCTCTGGAAAGATGATTCTTCACCAAACAACAGCTTTTCCATGAGAAGTATCATGAATACTGAACATAAATTGACCACATTTTGTAGTCATTATTAGGTCATGACCTGAATAACAACTTGATAATCAGCATAAAATATAACAGAAACTGCTTGGAGTACAGGTAGGGATGCTACACAGAGCTACAAGAAATGGAAGTTTATAGTAAATTTGAGTTCATAGAACATTTTTAGGTTACTAGAATAGAGGTTGCATTTTTGTGAAAACTAGTGATGAGTTTGAAAATGTCAGCTGGAACCAGGTGGCAAATGATCACATTCTGTGAACAGTGGATGCTCTGAGATGCCTCACAACAAAAACAAGCCCTGAAAATAGAGCAAAATGGGATTCTGAGAATTTTAAAGTCATTTTTCTTATGGAAACTTTGGGAAAAGAAATAATGCAAAAAGCAATTATGGCTTTCTGACAGCCTCACTCTGGCCACTAAGCCAGTTCTGTCACCCGTTTGAAGTTGAGCTCATCCGCAACAGATGCCTAGGCCAATGAAATATAGTGTGCCTTTTCCAGAGTGGCTCTCATATATGACAATGGGGGAAGAAATATACTATATAAACCAGCGAGAGGGAGAGGGAGGGAGGGAGGGAGAGAGAGAGATATTGATTCATAATTAAATTTGACTCTCTCTGAAAGTCTGCTTTTTCATTGTATTTAAAGAAGACACAAATAGCTGGATGACCTCTCCCTTACAGTTCATTTAAATCCCCTATGTGGTCAGAAAATATAATTTGAAATCTTTTAAAAAATATTAGTCTGTCAATAGTGGCTCTAAGCATGTTCTCTGCATCTCTCCTGCCCATCTGCCTAGTAGCATTCTCTTGAAAAAGACTTTACACTTTCATTGCTGTTGTTTATAGTGCCATTGGTCTCTGTAACACTAACTTGCACACCATCTTTCCAAGGACTGAACACATTTGATCTTGACAAAATGTGATCATAGATTTCATTTACAGTAGATATATATTTCCAACAAATATATAACATCCACCAACAAATAAAAGGTCAACTAGAGCCATTTCTGTTCTACCACAAGCAAGATAGCCACAGTTCATAGCATAATCAAAGGAGATATCACTGTGATATGTTTGCTGTGAGATACCAAACTGTGTTGAACATGGCTTGAAGTCTTAAAACTCTTTTCCTCTGCTCCCACTGTGGGCTGTTTGTGTATTTTTATCATAAACAGAAATATTGCTGAAAAATGAAAACTTTGATTAAATACCTTGCAAATTTTCTATTTTCAGACTAGAATAATTTTTCATATTCACCAACAATGTTTAATTAAAAAATACCACATTGTCGTATAAATATTTGAGCCTATTTTTCCTGAAATTTCACACATGTAACTATTAAGCTGTGTCTACTTTTCTTTCTTCCTTCACCACATGCTCCTCATTCTGTATAGGCTAACAGTGGTACTCTGTGTCTCCTCTGGCTTCCAGTTGGGTTCAAGAGAGGTAGGCAACAGAAGGCAGTCTGCATAGTAGGGCTTTACAATTGAGATCACCTGTTATATCGCCACCTGATGGTTTTGCTGTAGTCTAAGAGTTCTGCCTCAGCTGAGGATCTTGTAAAATGACTCCAGTTCCATGGCACCTACTTTCTCCAAAGTCCAATAACTTTGTTTCCTTTCTGAACACTTCAGCCTTTGAAGTGTAATAAAACCCAAAGGCATCTCCTATTGATGTTTCCTTTAACCTTCCTGAGATTTCTCCTGCTTCAGTTAGACAGCCCTGAGTGTGCCTTCTCAATCCTAAACAGGCCAAAAGAAAGAATAATTCAGTCTGGGAACCAATTATTATCACTCTTGATGACTTAATTTGTCTTTCTTCAGAGGACCACAAAGACTTCCCAGGACTGTTCACCCTCCAGATACTCACTGCTTCAGTTTATTTCCAGCACCACCATTTCCAGCATTATCAAGATGATTTGTTTTGATTTCTATATTTACTTATATTTGATTTTGAAAATGTAACATAAACAGGATACAGTTTATAGACAAGAAAGGTATGAACCAGAAGAATAATTCTGGGATGGAGACATAGCTCATTGGTATAGAGTTCTTACCTAGCATGCATGGTTCAATTCCCTGCTCTTGCTGAATCTTTAACACAAATAAAAGTGTTAATTCTGTTTTAAAATATTTTATTTATTATGTTTATTTTTATGTGTGTATTGCCTGCATTTATGTAAATGCACCTATGTTGTCCAATGCCCACAGAGGCCAGAAGAGGGCACCAGATCCCCTGGAACTGGAGTTACAAATGATTGGTAGCTGCCATGTGGATGATGGTAAGCAAACTGGAAGAACAGCAAATGCTCTTAACCCCTAAGTCATCTCTCTAGCCCTAAATGTGTTAATTCTTCCCAGTCCATTTTCCCAGGCAATTACAGCCTTGTTTCTCAGAAACAATGCTCATTATCCTTCTGTGAATATTTTTCCTTGAATATTTTTGCCAAAAACGTTCTATCCTTTGGAATTTTTTGAAAAATTAAGTTATTTAAAAGGATTATTTGAACACAGTTCCTTTTGGAATTCTCTAAACACTTTCTGAACCTTTCTATTGATCTATAAGACATTGCTTATCTCCTGCCATCCTCCTCATCCAAACCCACTGTTCACATTGGCTGTGAGAAGACAAAATGTGCAGCTTGAGGCTTTCCAGATACCATATGAGACATGGGTATGCTCAATTGTCAGGGATATTCCAGCAAGGAGGGAATGAACAAACAATAAAGGAGGGGCTGGAAAGATGGCTCAGCAGGTTAAGAAAGAGCACTAGCTGCTCCTGAAGAGAGCGTGGGTTCAATTCCCAGCATCCACATAGCAACTAACAACCATCTGTAACTCTGGTTCCAGGGGATCTGAATTCCTTCTCTGGTCACCATGGGCATTGTACACACATGTGTGCATATATATACATATATATACATATATATATATGTATATATATGCAAAACACCTAAACACATTTAAATGAATAAATTAAAATGTTTTTCTTTAAAAACCTAAAAACAAGGCAGATTTCTCCAATGAAAATCCAGGTGCTTGTAGTTCATTTTCAAGTGCTGACCGCCTATGGCCCTATCAGAAATAAACCAACACTGGCCTTTCAGCCAGTGATAAACACCCTAAGACGCTTGAAGATAATTGTTGGTTAAAGGTTCACTTGCAGCAGGGTCTTAAACTACACACAAAGCTAAAGGCTAAGCTAATGAAAGTAAATAGAAATTAGCTGTTATATCCTGCCCACAGTTAACAAAGCTCAACTTAAGTAAATTCGCTATCATTCCTTCCTGTATTAGACACATACTTAGTTCTCAGCTACACAGAACAACTCTTAGCTGAGTACAAGGTTAATCTAAGTTATAATAAGGTTAAGTATTTATTCTTTGGTTGGCCTAAAAGGATAGAGTGCTGTTGTTGTACCCAAGGTCCACATCACTGTGAGAATTGTGTAATTCTATGTCCCTTCAATGAAAACTACAAGGAAGAAAGGTCCTGAGCAGTAGTTCTTTCTCTTTTCTTATCCTCTCTGGAACTAAAAATGTCCCTGGAGAGTCCCACTGTCATCAACTCCTCATTCAAAATTCTCTTTTCTATAAAACACCCTCCATAAATCTTTGATCTCTCATTCTGGCAGTCTAAAATTCCAGCTATATTATCCTAAAGTAATCAAACTACTCTTGGTCTAATTGTACGCCCCCTAAGGTTCTCCCTGAAGGATTGGCTTTCCATAAGGAAACAAGGGCAACACCAGAAAAGGTTTTGTCAATTAAAAGATTGTGTATTGCTTCTTAAGTAACCTTTCATAAGGCAACTTTTAAATTAAACCTTACCCACCTCCTACTTCCTAGCAACCTGATTAGTTTCTTTAACAAAGATTTATAAATTGCTAGTCCCAGGACACAAATTCCTTCCCTGAGTGTCTAGTAAAAGAGAAAAGAAAATGTTATTTAATCAGAATACAGACTATAAGCTTATATCTGAGGGATGGCATCTCTGTCTGGCAATAGAACTCAATTCTGGGCACCGTGAAAGAAAACATATACATAAAGAAGAGGACAAATACTGTCCACATCCCTGGAATTTTGAGTTAAAAAGATACTTTGCAAAGGTTATGCATCAGGAATAGGACTGCTCTCTTTGCTGCATTTAGAGCTGAATGTGATAAAAAGGATGAACAGACTCCTTCTTTTAAATCTTCAGTTTATTTCCTTTCCTAGCTATCCACGCAGCTAACCGCTACAGAGAAATCATAAACATATATTAATTTAATCAGATCTTAAGAAAAAGTGCCAGCTAACCAATATACAGCAGGTTATTAAGAGAATAAAACTTAATGATGAAGTAAACTTTATATAAGAATACTATAAGGATAGCATCTCAATGGATGAAGAAGAAACATTGAAATTATATTGCTGTAATTCACCACACTAATAGATTAAAAGAGAGAAATATGTTCTCACAAATATTGCTAAGTTGGCCACTTTTAGCTTTCATATTTTATAGAACTCTTTAACCAGCTAAAACATAATGTCACAAAACTAGCAAAACCTCCACAAAGGTATCTACAGAAATCACTATCAAAGAAATTAAACTAGAAAAGATTTTAAAGGTATAAGCACAAAACAAGCTGCTCTGTTTGTTACAATTTAATAATGTTAAGATTAAAGACAATTCTTTGAGTCAAGAATAAGAATGAACATTATTTGATCAGCAACACTGGGCCACAAGCTGATCACATACCTTAGCACTGATCACATCCTTCCATTCTCCAGGAACCTGGCTGTCTAAAGGACATGTGAATGCTATGCTGCTCTGCATTCCTCTCTAATGCTGTAGAAAAATGTACAACTGACATGGTATCCACAGGTTCAAAGCTACTATTATCAATAGCAGTTGTGACATTTCATCTCTGCCTGCCTAATTTCCCTGCCTCAATTTCCTTACTTTAAACTCCACGTTGGAACACAGGACTGTTTTTTATGAGAATTCTCAATCCCCATATTTACTGATGGAAATGATTTGAGTACTGAAGTCAGATTTGTGTCCCAGCCCATTTTCTCACAGTTACTGCTCAGCTATGATATTGGATAAACTTTATGTGTCCCTGTGTCATTTCTTTTTATTCTGAAAGAAGGAATAACATTCTCATTATAAGACTTAATGGGTAATTATTAAACATTGATATCTTTCTTTTCTTTTAAAAATATTTTATTATTTTTTGTTTTATGTGCATGAGTATATTGCCTGCATTCATGTAAGTGCACCTGTGTCATGCATGGAGGTCAGCAGAGGATGCCAGATCCCCTGGAAATGGAATTATGGACAGCTGTTATCTGCTACATGGGCATGGGAATTGAACCCAGTTCCTCTGCAAGAGCAGTCAGTGCTGTTAATTGCTGAGCCATCTCTCCAGCCCCCCTTCTTTTCTTTTCTTTTGATACTTGTCTTCCTTTATCAAGAAGTCTGATTCTTATTGTTAGAGACAACAGATAAGAGTCTTGGCGTATATTAGTGATCTTCAAACCCTTTACCCATGAGACCCATATGTTTTTTTCCCACAAATCGTAAAGTTTCCCATACATTTCAAAGTATGATACAAGATTTTAACCATATTATCAATACAAAATTTTCCAAAAGAAATAATTATATCATCCTTTTAAAGGTATCCAGTGAAATTTAAAACTCATATGGTATATAAACAGATCTTTACATGAGAATTTTACAGTATTCATTTGTGACTTGAGCTTTTAAATTTATTTCTTCCTCTCAAAATTGGCCTTTAATATTACATTTCATCTGAATTTTTTTTGTTGATTACTCTCATATACTTTTTTTGCCATAACACCCAAAAACTGCATAAAATTAAAATGATTTTCCTTTAGTTCTAAAATGTTAATTATTTAAATATATTTTGTCAATTGGTCTCTTTTGGTATGTAATTAGTAAAGTGAGCTAGTAATTTGACTAGAAGTTTTTAAACATGAAAAGCAATTTTTTTTTTCAGTTTTGTCTTAAGGACATACCTGGAAAGCAGTACTTATGCTTCCTAGATGCTTCCTAGATTGGAATGCCAGCTTGTCTCTTTTGTAAAAAATATTTTATTTATTATTTTTATTTTATGTGTATGCATGTATTGTCTGCATGCAGATAAGTGCACCCATGTCATGCAATGCCCACAGAGACTGTCAGATCCCCTGGAACTGGAGTTACAGACAGTTGTTAGCTGCCATGTGGGTGCTGGGATTCAAACCCGGGTCTTCTGCAAGAAAGCAGTCAGTGTTCTTAACCACTGTGCTATCTCTCCAGCCCCCAGGTTATCTCTTTATGCTCTAGCAAGTATTTTTTTTTTCTTTTCAGGTTAATGAGCCATACCAGGATTGAGGATAGCTAAGCTATTCATTTATTAGAAGGCGTGCCATTCTTTCATAGAAAGAAGTGAAAAGGGGCAGGGAGGAAAATGGAACCTCTAAATCTTGTTCCAATTTTCATTCTCAAGAAGTTCAGTTTGAAGAGACAGCATTGAGAGAGGTGACCAGGGGTAGAATGTGAGTGTAGAAGTGTGTGATACTTGAGGTTGAAAATGTAGGTAGTCCCTAAGGCACTAGAGTAATTGTAATGACAAAGTCTAGATTGTGACAATACAAAGGGTAGGTAGAAATGGATATGAACATTTTATTTTCTATGAGACCAAGGAACTGGATGTTCTACATGGGTTGGACAGGCAGCTTCACTGCACATACAGTGGTGCATAACAAAATTAAATGTGGTATAATCTACTGCTAGTTCAAGAGAACTATTTTGTTGGGGTTTTGTTTGTTTGTTTGTTTGTTTTCTTGCTTGCTTGATTCAAAGTAGTATTGAGAAATAATCCAGGAAGTAGCCATATGGAACAAGTGTCTTAATCCATTTTCTGTTGCTAAAAAATCTACTGGAGTATGGGTAAATACTGATCCATTAATTGTTTCAAAAATTATACCTGATAGAAAACAGACATGCTTTGCTCGTATTTCTGGAGACTCAAAAGTACGATGCCAGAATCTGCTTAGTCCCGGTAAGAGGCTTCATTCTACATCACAACATGCCAGACATCACCTTGGCGGAACATGTAAGAGGAAGAGAATACATGATTTTATTGGAATCCAGAGGGATTCAATGGCCAGGTTTGCTTGGTTTATTACAACCCTATTCTGTCAAACTGACCATGGTCCCTTGTTGGTTACATTGATCCTTTATGAAGGCAGCATTACCAATAACCATCTGTTAGGACAAACCCCTTAATGATTCCATTACCTCAACATACCCATGTTAGAGATCAAGCTTACAGCACACTTACCTTTATGATATTTGAGATATGTGTGCAAATCATAATAACATGAAATTCCTTTCTATACCAAATGGTACTGGAAATGAAACAGACATCATCATCATCATCACCATCATCATCATCATCATCATTAAAGAACCACATAAAAAGCTGACTTTTCTCACGACAAAGTCCAATGCATTTTGGGCAGGACAGATCTTCAGGATTAAGCATCAAGACTACTAACATTCCCGAACCTAGTCCATTAGATAGCAAGGAAGTTCTCAGTTCTCAGTTTCTAAAAACTGCCATCCCATGGACTGGGAATCTCTCAAAGCAAAAACAAAACAAAATAACAAAACAAAAGCAACAACAAAAGACCCCCCCCCCAAAAAAAAACCACTCCACATCAAAGAAATGGTTTTATTTAGGACAGAACATAAATTCAGGACTAGGAAATTGGTAAGTTGAAGATTTGGGCTTTTGATAAAGATAATACAGAATGAAAGATGTGGTGAGATGTGTGGAGGTATGACTTTCTGCAAGTGACTGGCATAAGTAGAGGCAGGAAGTTTGATGGAACTATCTGGTAAAATTATAGAAATTGGAAAGCAACAGGTTCTAACAGAAATTTATAATGGTACACCTATCAGGAAATTTCCAGTGCTGAACATGTGGGTTGGCCTAGGTCACACTTGGAGCATTTCCAGTAATCTGACCCATTGTAGTGGCAGGCAAGATTCATTCAGTAGAGGGGCAGTTGAACTAATGGATCATATGTAGAACATATGTAGAAAAATATGTTCTGCATATGTAGAACGTATGTAGAAAAATAGTTGAACACATGTAGAAAAATAGACACTTATGAAAGAGTAACTATATTGGTACCATTTTTGTGATTTTTCCCCTCACAATACACAATTTCACATTTGAAGATAATAACAAATCTGATTTGAGGTGTCAATCATGAGGTTTGTTAAATAATTCTTATAGGTTACCTTCTTTTTTTTCTGTTTCTTGGGGGGATATTTTAACCTTTGTGTCAAACTGCAGACTGTTGCTAAATCAGGAAAGCCTGATCACAAATTGTTAGGAAAAAATTTTTGCTTTTTATAGAAGAAATAAGTTTTTGCCTTTATGTGATTCATTTCACAAACTTCTGAATTTAAATATTACCTAATTTAAATAAAATTGACAGATTTTAAATTAAATTTGTATTCCACATTTAGGTGTTTTTCTATTCTAATCTAAAATTTTAATTCATCTCAATATAAACTCGTTTAAATTCATTTTAAAATTTAGATTTTAGTCAGATTCAATTAGAATTGATCTGCTTCTATTTAAAGTGATAAACCAAGATGAATTACCCAAGATGATGTAGAAAAAGGAGCAAGGAAGAATTCTGGGACAGAAAAACTGAAACTTCTTGACATTGGCAGATCTAGTAGAAAAGATAAAGCCAGTAAGACTAATTTGGAGAATGAGATTTGGGGATAGACAAAACCTGAAAGTTGAAAGAAAAGTATTTTAATCTAGAGGAAGCAGTTCATTCTTTATTGGATGAGGTATGTGAACTAAGGAAAGGTCAGGGTCTTTTGCAAGATCTGTTAAGCACTCCACGTCCTGTGACAAATTGTTCCTATCCATGGATGTCCATACTAGTATTTTTTTATTTCAGTCGTGGTGGAGACTCTTAGCAACTTGAGCTCTTTTCCTTGGTGTGTTGAATCTTGTTGATTAACATAATTTGTTAATCTTGCTGGAATAGTTGACAATTCTGTGGCTCTAAATCGAATAATGTTTACAAAATGTCTATAGTCTGAAATTGTCTACAACACGTTCGTATTCCTTCAGATCCTTGTTTATTTCAATCTGACAGTCTTTAGCAAATTAATGTATAACAATTTTTAACTAATTTCATTATAGTAATTGTAATTCATGACATCTGACAATTTTGATTAAAATTATTTTATCAGATGCTTTGGAAAATAATGACCATTTTAATAAACACTGATTTCTATAAACTTTATAGTATTCCAAAAATTTCATGATAACATTTTTGTGTGATGTCTACCTCTTAAAATGCATAAAATTAGACTACAGGCACATTTTTGAGTAACAATTAATGTAATCAGTTCTTTTAGTGATTAAAAAAGAATTTCTCCTGATATAAGGAGGATTTAGGAACTTTAATATTAAAATGTTAGATTCTGTACATTACATTCATGACAAGAATACATCTCACAAGAAAGTTCAGGTTGCATGTATATCTGGACAGCTGTGAATTGGCCCAGCACAAAACTACAAACACTTTAAATCATGTTTGTTTGTTTTTTATTGCACCACTCTCGAGGCTAACTTCATAGATGAAGATACTGTGTCACAGTGTCCAAAGTTTACACACGCCTGCCACAGCAACTAAGATCCTTCCCTAGAATGAATATTTATAATTTTTATTATTATGAATTTTAAAAGATATATTGATTAAAATTATTATATTTGTAATATAAACACACACACACACACACACACACACACACACACATGACTCTCCAACTCATAGAAACTTCCTCCTCAGGGGAATATACCAATATATGGACACATACAACTAGGAATCTGCTTTATGTCTCAAGATGGGAGTCTGTATATTTCAGTAATAATTTATTCATTTGCACACTTGATGTAGAGAAAGAATATTGTATTCCTCTTCTATTTCTGTGACAGTATTTAATTTGCTCTTTGGTCCCAGCCTATCATGGTAGACTAATTTAGGGAATTTTCTTTCAATATTTCTTCTTTTTTCAGTTTATTTCTTACTAACGACTTACCAAAGGTCAAAAGAAGAGAGCAGTTTGTCTGTTGGCAAGTGAAAAGAGCACAAATTATTTTTATTATTTAAATATTTTACTTGGTTTTAAAAAACTTTATGTGTATGAGTATATTGCCTACATACAATGTAAGTGTGCCCATTTTTGTACAATGCCTGCAGAGCATAGAAGAAGGCATTGGATTCCTCTGGAACAGAATTACAAACAGTTGTTAGCTGTCATCTGGGTTCTGGGAATTGAACCCGGGTCGTCTGCAAGAGCAGTGTTCTTAACCACTGAACCATCTCTCCAGCTCCCAAATATGAATTATTTTTATAAAATTAATGATAAAGTCAACTAAAATCGAATTTGCTTTGCTTTATCCCATATACCAACCATTCTGAGAATTAATAAATTCTAATAAAAGCTTTGTTAATTTAAGTGCTAAACATTGGTACATTTATTACTCCAACTTAATAATAAATGTCAAACTAGACAATATATTATTTACCTTTTTAAATCATCACAGTTTATACGGCAGCTAGACATATGTGGATTCTACTGTATGTTCTCATTTGGACAGTCATTATAACAGCTCAGTATCATTTACTGTGACTTTGGTGACAAGTCCCATTTCTATTTCAAGTTGAGAGGAAATATCACTAAACACTAAGGTCACACAGTGACAGGAGAAATGTTATATAGCTGATGAAAAATCCTTAAGCTACATCAATTCTGTCATTCCATGTAACCACTGAAGTTATATATTTAAAACAGTATAATAAAATACAAAAGTGCTAAAACACTTTCCTTCACAAAGCAGAAATTTTAGTTCAGTAGTGAGAAAAAGTGTCAAACTTGAATAATAATGTTAAAATTGAAATTTTATGTATTTGTTCTTCATATGAAACTAGTCTGTTATTTTGCAAAAGAAAATTATAGTACAATAGACTGATATGTAGATGTACAATCTTTTCATTTTACAAAAGTGAATATAGTGTAATCAAATTTATTGATCAAGTATTTCATTTCCTATACAAAACTGATATAATTTTTGTGTATTTATTTCATTATGAAGATACATATATATACATATAGAGAGAAAAAGATATGATGCAAGCAAATATATATTAATAAATTGCCACTGTTGTCTTTTGTCTAGCTATTATGTTATTAATTTGGTCTTGTGATTGCTGTGGAACAGAGTTTTCTCATGGAAAAGGGTGCTAAAAAATTATAACCCTGACCTCTTCCAGACACATTAGGAATACCATCTTTTTCTTTCATCTGTTTTTTTCTTTCTGCCTCTTATCCAAACATATATTTCATACCTAATCAGTTACAATCACCTACAAATAAGGTCAAACCTTAAGTAAAATATAAATGTCAATTTTGGATTATTCATTATAGATCACTAGACTGGTTTTCAGATGTAAGAAGATAGAAATTATATATTAGTTTTTAAGGAAAAGTAAAATTAAAATGAATGAAATCTTCACTGGAAAGTGCAGTTGAAGCTACTTAGCAAAATACAGATGTCTTAATTTTTTTTTAATTTTGTGATTCTCAATGCCCTTTATGTATCAGTCTTACACCTAAGGTGTCCCAATTTAACTGCATTTTCTGGTGTAATTGTTAATTTTTAATTGTATTTTCAATTGTGTCTCAACTTTCTGTATCTCCTTGCCTGGATGCTGGATTGAGAGGAGAATAAGGAAAGAACTGTAAGAGGCATGCATGTTTTCAATACTGTGGACTACTCCTCAGCTGCCAACAGCAATTACTATGATACAGATTTGTAAAACAATAGATCAGAGTTTTAAGGGAAGCAAGAAAATAATACTCGCCATTACCGGGAAATGCTATTTTGTTATGCAAAAATACTTTGCATTCATGGGTCCAGAGAAGACAAATGTATTAGTCAACTCTCTCCTCTTTTCCAGTAGCTTCTTTCTGTAGTTCAGAAGCCTCCTGACCCTAGGCAAGTTTCTGTTTCTGGCATTGTCTGTAACTAACATGATGGCATTTCTGCTTAGCACTCCAGATTTATTTCCAATGCTTTTCCAGACTTTAACTGGCCTTCTGATGTGTTCAGCAATTATGATAAGTCCATTGTTCAGCACCTGAAGGATGATGTTCCATTGTTGGAAAGGCATTTCTGATCTTGAGGGAGGGGCTTCCTCACTCTTTTCCAGAAGGCTCCATAGAAAATGCTACCTGCTCAGGAGAGCCCACTCATTTCTTTCCTTGAAGGTCACCTTCATTTTTTATGTAAATTTATTTATTTATTTATTTTTATGTGTATGAGTTTGTCACCAGAGTTCTCTCTGGGTCTCTTGCACTATCAGGCAAACCATATAACACATCTTTATGTACATTTATTATTATCATGGAATGGGGGGAGTGACTTACTAAGAAATGAACACCCAGTGCCTAACTCAGTGCTCAGCTCCACCCCCCAGCTCAGACCCCGCCATACCAGATCGCTCCAGTGGCATGCCCATAGTCACCACTAGCTTTCACCCATGCCTCAGGGGCCAGCAGCCTCGCCCCAGGTCCTTAAGTGCCAGACCATTCTGTTCTTGAGTAAGCCCAACTGCTATGGGTTCCTCACACCTACCGCTGGTTCATTCCTGGCAGCTGGAGGCTTCCATGCCAAGATGGTGCCACAAGCCCCTCCTTCCATGGCTAACTCTCCAGGGTCAACTCTTCGCAGCAGGCCCCGCCCCTTGGAGGAACCAGGACCCCTGGGGAACACAGAGAGTTTTGCCCTCATGCATGTAAGTGCACTGCATCCATGCAATGCCTGTGGGGGACATTAGATTCCCTGGAACTTAAATTACATATGGTTGTTAGTTGTCATGTGGGTACTGGGAACTCAACCATGGGCCTCTGCAAGACCACCCAGTGCTCTTATCTGCTGAATCATCTCTCCAATCGCAATGAATGTCACTTTCAATCTCACATATATGACTATTGCTATGGTCCAAATGTCTATGTCTCTTCAAAATCCATATGTGGAATCTTAATCACCAAGGAGATGATAGTAGAGAGCAAGGACTTTGGAAGATGATTAGGTATTAAGGTTACCAGAATGGGATTAGTGTCTGAATAAGGGGCTGCAGACAGTGCTTGTCCCTTTCATCATGAGGATGTAGCCTACATAGTAAGGAGCCCTCTGTGAGATTCTGGATCCTCACCAGCATGCAGGGCCTTGATACTGGACTACTCTACCTCTGTCCTATGAGAAAAGTTTCCTTTGCTTATGTTACCCAGTCTGAGGTATTTGTTATGGAAATTTAAATGCTTCATGGTAGTTACTAATATCCTTTATTTTTCAAATATATATTATGACTTATTATTATCATGTTTGTAACTTCAGTTTTCCCATGAACATATGAGGTTTGAGTGCATTTCAGTATCTACCTATAAATCTGGAAGAAATCTAAAATACATATAGGGCATCCAAAATGCACTTGCTATGGAACAAAAATGATTATGCCAATTTCTTTAGTTTTCATGTTAGATTAGTGAATGAGAATGAAAAGTTAAACAAATACTACATTTATTAATTTTTATGTTAATAATTTTGAATTTTTAGAAAATGAAATTATGACATTTCTGAAATTCTATAAAAATCACAATATAATTGCCTCAAAGGAAAGATTATTGACAGGATGCTATAAATAAAATACATTATTCTTATATTCTACCTCCAAATTAAAAAAATCTTTAATAAAGTCCTCATTCTATCACTTAGGGCATAGAAGAAAGTATAATTTATAACCTTGAGTTTTGCTATAGTTTAGTCTGAACAAATAGTTGGAGTTTTTACTATACTGCTTAAAAGTTAAGGCAGACTTTATGCTCTAGCAGGATATCCCTCCCTAGACTCAATTGCAAAGTCAGAGGCCTTCCACACTAGAAGTGAGTACCTTTGAAACTTTTGTTACATGAATCTCATTCATTTCTTACCTCAGTAAGCAGGGACTCTAGACATAGATATCTTTGGTTTAAACAGCACATCTGTCACTTAGCATATGCTTTAGGAAGTTTAATTGGTCTTTCACAAGAAAAAAGTATTAAAGTTGTAAGAACAGCTTATAAAATGATATTACTAGCAGTAGTATTTAAAGAAGTAATCTATTTCCAAAATACTTAGCCTTCTTGTCTTTGGCTTTTTAACTTTAACTCTTGGGAGAATGATGAAAGTGGGCAGATTTATCTAATGATGTAAAATGGAAAAGAAAGTGATTTTCTTCAGATCAGACCAGCAGAGTTATCAAAAATGTTTTTTTACTTTTCCACATAGTTTGGAGCAAGTGATGCATTGATAGGCTTTGCTTTAATATTAAGAAATATATTTCCTTCATATTTCTAAAGCCATTTATATAACTTGCAATTTCCAGTGTTTTTCTTACCAGAGTTTGGGGACTCATGAAAGATGTGGACAAGGGCTTTGATAAAAATGAGTTGTTTTCTAACAAGATAAATGTTGAGATTATAATATTCTTACAAGTCTACCAACAAGGCTTCCAATAGGATAGAGCTAAAGGTCAGAGAGAGCAGTGTTTTAAAAAGTCACATCTCAAGCACAAAATAACTTTTCTTCTGAGTAATTTCTTCTCTGTGAATGATATCCATTTTTATTCCCCATGCTTCCACCTCATAAACATAAGTTTCCCCTTCTGATAGATTCCAATACATAATCTATGCTCATTTTATTCTTCATTAAACTAAAAGGAGTCCAAACCCTATAAAATATACAAACACCCCAAGACCTCTTTCCTTTTCCTGTTGTCTCATGCTATAGAAAATCAATATTTTTTTGATCATGCTGTTTATGATCTATAGTTGGTGAATTTTAAATTGTCCTTTAGCTTGGCATGTAAAAGCTGATAGAAGAGGATTGTAAACACAGGCCAATACACTTGTCACTCTTGCTGTTTGTGCTGCTATTCCGTATTCTGTAAATTGACTGTAAGGGATCATTAGTTACTTGACAGACAGGAAAGTTAGGAAAGACATTATTTTACATGTGCAAATATGATTTTGGCAGATTGGTAGTTGACATTATTTATTCATTTATTGAATTTTTTGAGACATTAAAATAGCTCCATCTGGCCTGGAACTCACTATATAGACCATGCTGGTTTTGATTTCACAGAGATCTCCTTTCCTCTACCTCTTGAATGCTGGGATTAAAGGCATGAGCTACCATGCCAAGTCTAGTCTTTTAAAATACTCTCTGTTAAGGACAAGGAATACAAATGGTCACAAATGAACAAAGTATAGAGATCAAGAGTCTGCAGAAAGCTGGTTCTTGGACAGGACTCCTATATTAAACTTCACCAACCCGGGGTTCAGGGACCACTGTGGAAGAAGGGAGAGAAAGATTGTAAGAACCAGGGAGGAGGTGCATGATCATATGGAAGTAGAGTCCTACAAGTTCCTGGGACTGCTTATATGAATCTACAGCGATGGTGTCAGGATTGACAAGTCCCATGCAAACTCAAGAAGACAAAAGCCCAGCATAGAACAGGGACTGAGGAATGGACAACAGACCAAATCTTACCTGAAGAAATATTGGCAACTGATTACTGCTAGGTAAGGAAGAACTTATCTTCCTAAATTGAGGGACTCTATATAAGCTGACAAGACCTAAGTAGATGAACTTGCACTGAGCAATATCTGGGAACACAAACTTGACACAATAGGCCTTAACACAAATGACAGAATGTGTGAATTCCTGTTGGGGGGCTATAGAACTGTGCCAGTGGGGGTGGGGGTATAAAGATGATTAAGATTATTGAGATGTTCTGTATGAAATACACAAAAATTCAATAAAAATATATTTCAAAATAAAATACTATCTATTAAATACCTTTGGGATATAGATTAATATTTTACTCAGAATGTTCTTATCCATAGCCTATTTGTCATCCATGAGATTAAAATCATAAGCTATTTTCTATACTTATCTTTTTAAGTCACAACTAAAATAATAATGCTCACTTAAATGCTGATACTGCAAAATGGTTTTATGCCCAGTTTTCAAACAAGCTATAGTGCTGCATGATGCTATTTAGGACTGTATAGATTCTCATTTTATGAAGTCAGCTAATTAAGAAACTACAGTCAGCCACCTTAGGGCAGATGCTGCCACTATACAACAGCAATGCCCTATTAGACAAGCAAACCTAGTACGCTAGAGAAGAATTAAACATGGGCAGACCTGTAGGGTTTAGAGAATATCTGAGTGAGAATAACAGTGAATGGTTCTTTTACTTTTGGCTTTATGTTTTCACTTTGGTTTTGTTTATGTATATACATTTTTTAGTCTTTGATTTTCATATATATCCCCGCTATACATATATATGATAAATATGATCATATCTACTGCCCTCTCCAGCTCATCCAGATCCTCCTGACTCCATGTCTTTGTTTTTGTTGTTTTGTTTTGTTTTGATAGCCCATTAAATCCATTAATGCTGTCCATATGTGCTGCTATCCACTGAAGCTTGGAGAAACAACTAGTGGCCACATCTTCAAAATAGGTTGATTCTCATGCCCCCTGAAGCTATCACCCTGCCCCCTGAAAATATCAACTGTCAATAGCTCCTCAGTAAGATATGGGGCCTGGAGAGCATCATTATCTACGCTGGAATTTGTCTGTCTTGATCTTACGCAGGTAACCATGTCTACTGTGAGTTCATGAGTGTAATAGCTCTGTTAATCACTGAAGACAGCATTTCATAGTACTCTTCCCCATCCTTCAGCTCTTACATTTCTTTAATCTGACTTTTCATAGTGTGTGTGTGTGTGTGTGTGTGTGTGTGTGTGTATGGGTGGGTATATGAATATGAATGCAGGTGTCCATGGTGCTGGGAAGAGTGTGTGAAATCTCATGTTGCTGAAGTAACAGGCAGTTGTGAGCAGCCAGATGTGGGTTTTAGGAACCAAACTGTAGTTCTCTGCAACAGCAATATGTGCTTTTAACGTCTCGGCCACCTCAAGTTCCTGGGTTTCTTAAATTCTTTCTACCTCTTTTTTTCATAGTGTTCCCTGAGTCTTGACAGAGGTGGGTGTGTGTTAATAATAATATCCCATCTAGGGCTGAGTACTCAGTCTTTTATTCTATGCATTTTGATTATTTATGAATTACTACACTGACTGATGCCCACTGTTAAAAACAAAAAAAGCTGTCCAAAGTTGAGATCAGTCCAATCTATGCAATAAGCATAAATATTTAGAAGTCAATTTCACAAAGTTATCATTTAGCAACATAAGAGTTAACAGGAAGTCTGTGACCTCTGTAGCCATGGGCTTTAACCAGAATTACATTACCCAGGCATGGAGTTCCCTTCTGTGGAGCAGGACTCAAATCCAATCAATAAGTGATTATTTTCCCATAACAGTCATGCCACTATTGAACCAGTACACACATATTACCTAGAAGGCACTTATACATTTTATTAGTACTTTTTCTCAAAGTGCTTTTAGAGCAATATATGGTCCTTCCAATATCTTTAGTATTTAATAAAATAACATTGGTCTAGAACATTTTAAAACAAGAAATGCTTTGTTCTTATGAGATTAAAGAATGCAAAATGGCTGGGGCTGGAGATATAGCTCAGAGTTAAGAGCACTGGCTGCTCTTACAAGGATCTGGGTTCAGTTCCCAGCCCCTACATGGTGGCTAACAACTGTCTGTAAATCCAGTTTCAGGGAATCTGATGCTCTCTTCTGGCCTTTGTGGGCATTGCATGACACGAGTGAACTTATATACATGTAGGTGATGCCTAAACATTAAAATAAATTAAAATAATAACTAAAATATTCTTTGAAAAGGAATGTAGAAGGGAAAAAAATCCTCATGAACTACTTTTTTGGAGCACTCTGTTTCTGCAATCCAGCATGTCTGTTGACACTTCTTTCTATATGTGATCACAGGGTAAATAAGGAGTAAAAGTGGGATTTAGATAGAAGGCTATAGAACACTGCAAAAAGAATCACCAAAAATGCTAATCCTGCCATTAGGTCAACCCTCAAAAGATATGTCTTATAATTCTATTACGAATGGAGGTCAGGCCGTTGCTCTCTAGTCATGACTTCCTTCAGGTTTATTGATTTTTAATCTGATTCTGTTCTTGCACATGTTAAACACAGTTGCACAATAACCCTGTATTTTTCACTGAGAAAAATATTCACCAGCAGCAGGACGAAAAAGGACCCATTATTTTTAAATGTTGACATTACAGCTGAGCCTGAAAGAGCCTCATCACTTTCATTTAAGGCAGAAGCTGAGTAAGCAACATTGCTGAGCCCCAGTGATTTATCATAACATTCCAGTTTCAAGGGTATGTGACTCCAAATGGCCACAGGGCTGGAGGCTAGGGGCGTAAACAAGAATGAACATGCCTAGGTTCTCACTTTTTGTCAGCACACACAGTAGAAAACTAATTTCACTTTACTGACCTCTATTTTATGTTTTAGGCAACATCACATGGTAGCATTAAAGAAAAAAGCATTTCTGATCAGACTAAAATTCATGAAAGTGACACCTCATAGATAGCATTTTGTCTTTCTTTATGAGAGATATTTAGATATTTGAAGTGCAAAAGCAGAGGTAAAGGACTGGAATTTCATCGTAAGAATAATAATAAAACTGAAAAGCAATAGAGAAAAATTAATAAACGGACAAAGAGCTTAAACAAATAGGTAAAAACACTTGTGTGACATTGTATTAAATATTTTTAAAATATTTTATTTATTATTTTTTATTGTGTGTGTTATAAGTGTTTTGCCTGCATGTATGTAAGTGTACCCATGTTGTGCAATGCTCACAGAGTCCAGAAAGGGTGTTGAATTCCTTGGAACTGGAGTTATGGACAGTTGTGAGCCTCCATCTGTGTTCTGGGAATTGAACCCGGGTCCCCTGGAAGAACAGCAAATGTTCTTAACCGCTGAGCCATGTCTCCATTCCCTGCATCAAATATTTTGAAATTTTTTGTTTCAATTGGGGGAAATGTATGATCTATCTGATGCTTTTTTAAATATCTAAATTGATTGCTTTTCCCTGGTTACAAAAGACTTGGTCATGAAGAGCTTACAAATAAAATTCACACTCAGTATCTACTCACCATTCAAGAGCTTCCATGGGCTAGCAACTGCTTTAGATGTGGGGACTAGAGCAATATTCTGTAGAAATCAGTCAAATACACATTTCCTCCTACCTGTGGCAAAGCCACTGTCTACAGAAGCAGAGTTCTTTTCAATGTCCTGTAGTGTTTCTTAGTTAAAATGTATTGTTTCCTTCAAATCTCAGCTTAAATACCATTTACCCATAGAGACTCTCCCTGGCCACATTCCCTAAATCAAGACTCCCCTGTTACTTATTACCCCAGTCTTCTGCTTCCTCCATAGATGGTGCAATCATTTTCAAATTTTATCATTTCAGTATTGCCTTTTATTGTCCACATTCCAATATACTGTGGACTGTCTGAGGGGAGGAACAAAAAGTGTATTTACTACTGTAAGTCTTGCTTTGTACCATGCCAGACCCCAATGTATGGTGTCTGTTTGTTCGCCTAAATGTCAACAAACTAGTCTTTGTGGTGGTTCCACATTTTCATTTGAAGATAAGATAGTGAATTTTTATTACATTTTTGTTTATTTATTGTGTGTATACTAGAACATTCATGCCACAGAGGGCATGTGTGAAGGCTGGAGGGCAATTTGTAGGAGTCGATTTTCTCCTTCCACCATACAGGTTCCAGGGATCAAACTCAGGTTTAAAGCCTTGGCAGCAGGAATTTTTATTCAC
This sequence comes from Nannospalax galili, assembly GCF_000622305.1. Lineage (NCBI taxonomy): Eukaryota > Metazoa > Chordata > Mammalia > Rodentia > Spalacidae > Nannospalax > Nannospalax galili. Next base: position 2,964,928 of record NW_008344644.1, read on the forward strand.
TGAGCAATCTTACTGGCCCTGAAGGTGAATTTTAATATAGTATTTTAGATAATTCTTTGAGATTTCATACATGCATGCAATGCATTTTGATCATATCCACCCCCCACTTCTCTCCTAACTCCTCCCAAACTTATAACCCATCCCTTCCCTTTTTTTTTATTTTTTATAATCCACTGATCCAATTTGTGCTGTGCATATATATTACTGGGTATGGGGTCATCCAGAGCACAATAGGCCTACGAGGGGCCAGACTCTTAAAGAAAACTAACTTTTCCTCCTCTGGCAGCCATTAACTGTCAATAGCTCCTCAGTAGGGGGGCGAGGGCTCATGAGTCCCTCCCTGCCCTATACTTGTATGTTGACAGACTTATCTTGTACAGATCTTCTGCAGCCAAACATAGCTGTTGTGAGTTTATACATGCAATGATTCTGTGTCCAGAAGACACAATTTACCCCAGTCCTCCCCACTCTCTGACTCCTTCAGTCTTTCCATTCCACGAGCCTTGTAGGGAAGGTTGTGATACAGATGTCCCATTTGTGATTGATCACTACACAGATACGTTTTCTTCACACTTTGATCAGTTGTGAATTTCTGCTTTAACCTCTGTCCATTGCACTAATAAATATGATTAATTTTTAAATTGATTATGTTTCACTTGTGTTGAATCACACTAGAGAAGGAAGGAAAGAAAAAGAACAAATCAAACATTTCTCTGTGCTATTTCCTTTTTAAATGTAGTCTTTGAGAAAATTTAATAAATGTATATGACATATCTTGATCATATCAATCCCTCACTCTACTCATTCAGTTATCCCATAACCTCTGTCATTCCTTCCAAACTTCATGTCCTCTTTGTATAATTAAAAACTTTTATTTGCGTATTCATATATCTATTTATTCCACTGTGTCCAATTAGTGCTGCCATACACACATGGGCATGGGGTCATCCACTGGGCATGGGGAACCTACCAGTGACTACACCCATAAAGAAAAGTGGCTCTCCTTCCCTTAGCAGTCATCAACTGCCAATCGCCTCTTGACTAGGGGTGAGACCTCAGGAGTCCTTCCCTAGTTGATGGTTGAAGTTTTGTAAATAAATTGTTGTATGCAAGGTTCAGTGCCCTTTCTCCCACAGCAACCTGCAAAGCACTTTCTAGCACTATGAAAGCTGTAGGGAGAGCTTTCTCATCAGTTTTGGTCAATTTGAGAGTGATTTCTCTGTGCCCTGCTACTTGGGAACCTATGATCTTTCAATCCAAGCAAATATATATATTAAAAGGGAGATAGTAAAACATGTGCTATTTTTCTCAATGTATATTTTTGTTTAATTTCTATGAATTTCAAATAATACATCTTAATCACATTTAGACCCCACTCCCACATCTGCACCCCTTCAGCCCCCCCCACAAGATTTCATGCATTCTGTCATGTATGTTAAGGTCTATCAAGTCAAGCCATTGTACTCAGATGTTCTTAGGTGCAAATTTATCTGCTGGAGTTTAGTCAGCCTTTCTAGAGTTACTCCTTTAAAGAAGATCAGCAGCAATCAGCTGTCAAGAGTTCCTTGGCTAAGGCTGGGGCTTGCTGCCCATTTCCACACTTCTATGCTGGGTTTTTGTTTGATTTAGTCTGTATGGATCCTGTGCAATCTGTCACCATTGCTGCACCTTCATATGAGCAAGTTTCCAGAGGCCTGGAATCCTTTGTTTCCTTATGTTTATGCACCAAACTTGGTTCTTACAGTCTTTCTGCCCCCTCTTCCAAAATGGTCCCTGAGACATGAGTGGGTGAGGTTTAATATATGAGTCTTATCCCCTGACACATACTTTGCAGTGTCTTATTTTCTACACCTTGACCAGTTGTGGCTTTCTGTGTGTATCACACTCGGTTGTATGAAGAGAGTTTGCTGGTGAGAGTTGAGGGATGCAGTAGTATTCTTTCTATTGCCTGTTCTGCTCTTTTCCATGAGCCTTAGGTGTAGAGGTTCCACTGTTGTAAAAAGAAGCTTCTCTTATTAGTGGTGAATGGTATACTTGTCTATAATTATAAGGATACATATTTAGCATACGCTAAGAAAGTAAGGATGCAACAAAATTAGGGTTTTCTCTAGGATCTATGACCTCTCCAGCCATGTGTATTTGACTATATTTACAGTTCCATACATGAGTTTCCTTCCATTGACAGTGAGTTTAGTCTAATTAGATAGCTGTTGATTACCCCAAGATTAAAGTGCCACTACTGCACCAGTGGTTTGTTGTGCCAGTCGTTGTGATTATTAGGCTTTACAGATGGAGTTGGATCATTGACTGATTTTCTCCCTTAGCAGCTTGCATAGTTTCCTCTAGAGCTATGAGAGCTAGTCTTTAGGAGGAGGCTTCCAGGTCACTTCCAGCTCCATCACTCTAAGTCCTGTGTCCGAAGTATGTCCTGTCTTCAGGAACAGGGTCTTACTTTAAAGCTCTGAGAGCTTAAATCAAGGGCTGTGGCAATAGCCTGTGTTATTTTGGGATTCTCTTGGACTACCTTGACCATCAACTTGAAGGTCTCTCCTGTCTGGCACTGTGTTTCTTATTATTTAGCCTTCAACTTCGCTATACACATGCACTCATGTTCAGATACTGTATATGTATTTTTAAACAACAAAATAGAAAACATTATGACAGTAATGCTCACTAGAGAAAATTTTAATCTATATAAAAATATTTAAACTTTGTGTTTTGAAATAATTATAGATACAAGGATATTGCAAAGACCCCTAGAACATAGGGGTCGATGTAGCCTTTACCCAGTTTTCTCTGGTGCTCGAGTTTTATGTAATCATAATGCTATAAAACAAACTGGCAGTTACCATTGGTACAATGTGTGTATATAGTTCTATCATGTGTTACATGTGAATATTTGTGTAACTATCATCAAATCTTAATACAGACCTGTGCCACCACCACAGAGTATCACAACAGCTTCACCTCCTGTGGCCCCCCACAGTTACTTTCAAGAGACCCTCTAAGTAACTGGCAACACTTTGTTCTATCTCCCTATAATGTCTTCTCTAATCCTGGGGTAAAAGCATGCTCTCATACTATTATTAATTGTTTTTAACTTTGAATTATTGTTTTTAAAATTTTTTAAATATATTTTATTTACTATTTCATTATTTTATTATCTTAACACTTATTATTTTTTATGTGTATGAGTGTTTTGCTTGCATGTACATAAGTGGCACAGAGGACAGAAGAGGGTGTCAGGTTCCCTGGAACTAGAATTAAAGACAGTTGTTAATTATCATGTAGGTGCTGGGAAAAAAAACAATGTCTTCTGGAAGAATAGCAAGTATCCTAAAAACTGAGTCATCTCTCTAGCCCCCAACTTTTAATTATTTAACAATGCCTGTGATCAAACCCCAAGTCATCCTAGGAAAGCACCTCACTAGTGAGATAAACTCCAGCCTGATGATTTGCTTTTATTTAATAGTAGAGTCTTGTTATTAGAACACATAGTATGTTTAACTTTTCCCTCACTGAAGGAAATCTAAGCTCTTTCCTGTTTTCAGCTATTTCAAATAACATTACTATGCACAAGGATGTAACGATTTTTCTGTATAATTTTCACTTCTGTACTTATTTTTTTCTGTTTATAAAATAATATAGAAAATTTGAAACTGTGAGAAATGTTTAAAGGAACGAAATAAGATTGTAGACATTCCAATAAGTGAAATTCAGTAACTATTGATAATTTTCTTCTAGATTTTTTAATGCACATTATTTGTATTTACAAATAGTTCTAATTATAATTTATATCATGACATGCATCTTCATTACCTTTTTGTTATGAAATGATATAAACAATGTCAGAAGAGGACATGCACACACATGTACATACAGATTTATTCCAAGCAAAGTATAGCAGTAAAATGAGCACTACCACACCCACCATCCAGTGTAAGAAACAAAATACACCAACACCTCTGTTTGCACTTTGAACCTGTTTATATTTTGTTCATGTTTTAGATATTCTTTTAGGAGATTTCTTTCAATCATTCTGCTAGTAATGTATTTATCATTTTATAAGGACAATTTTAGAAGTATTAAATTCAATGAGACTACAATTCATCACTCACTGTGACTGGAATCTATCTCCTGTCCTTCTTTTCAAAACTTTTTCGATGTTCCATGATCCTTAGGTATAGAGGTTCCACTGTAAATGTGTCATTTAGGGATGTGTATCTCTCAGACATATGTTGTGTGTGAACAGATATGAAGCTCTGTAATAGCCTCCATCTGTTGTAAAAAGAAACTTCTTTGATGAATGGTGTATGGTACATTTATCTTTAAATATAAGGATTCATACTTAGCATACAGTAAGATATTTCGTTGGTCTAGAGATACGACAGAGGAAGGGTTTTCTCTAGGATTTATGACCTTTCCAGCCATGTGTATTCAGCTATATTTGCAGTTCTGTCCATGAGTTCCCTTCCATTGAGAGGGCTTTAAGTTCAATTAGATAGCTGTTGATTTCCCCTTGATAAAAGTGATGCTACTGTACCAATAGAGATGGTTTGCTGTGCCAGCCATTGTGCTTATTAGGCTTTGGAACTGGGTTGGAGCATTGTTTGATTTTCTCCCTTAGCAACTTGCATAGTGGAACAGGGGGGTAGAGAGAATACTAATATGTCTCTCAACTCTCACCAAGGAAGCTTCCTTATACAACAGAATGTGGTGCACAAAGAAGGCCACAACTGGTTACATTTTAGAGAATTAGAGACTGCAGGGTATGTGTCCCTGGATTGCACTTCTATATTAAACCTCACCCACCCACGGCTCACAGATCATTGCTGAAGAGGCGGCAGAAAGAGCCATGGTTGGTGCGTGAACATAAGGAAACAAAGACTTCAGGTAACTGGGAACTTGCTCATATGAACTTGCAATAATGGTGACAATATGCAAAAACCCATGCAGACTCAATCTGACAAAAATTCAGCATAGAATGAAGGAAACAGAGAGCAGCCCCAACCCTAGCTGAAGACCTATTGGTAACTGATTATTTTTGGGTGAGGGAGAGTAGATCTCCTTTAAGGTAATGACTCAATAGATTAACTAGATTCCAGTGGATGAACTTGCACTGAGGGACATCTGGGTACAAAGGCTTGACCAGATAGGACTTAATATATATGATAGAATGCATGAAATCCAGCGTGTGGGGTCAGAGTCCATGGGAAGATGTGGATGGGGGAAGAGGGTCTAAATTCGATTAAGATATATTATAGGAAATACATGATAACAGTAAAAATATTAAAATAATAAAATGAGATGATTTTAACTGGGAATTGCAGAGAGATAGTAATACAGAGGGAGAAGGAGGAAGGAGCAGTAAATAATGCTAAGGATGTCTGAAAAAGTCATAGGAAACATATTATTTTGTAATCTTACTTAATACATATACAATATGCATGCACTTTTGTTCTGCTTTTATTAGTAAAATAGCTCCTGAAGCCATATATGGCTTCTTTAAGTGATAAATTTATTTTATACAGTGGTGTTCATACATCTCTGTTATGCTAGAAGATTCACTTCAGTGCCTGCTGGTGTTACCTGTAACTTGGGGTAACTTTCTGGTGTGTGTGTGTGTGTGTGTGTGTGTGTGTGTGTGTGATTTTTATTTAGTATGCAGAATTACATAAAAAGTGAAATAATTCATTTTTATTGATAAATTTGTTTTTCGACAATTTAAAAGAAAAATAAAACTTTTCAAAAATGCTTACTGTGGTAAGGCATTGCTTTTGAGAGTCCTGTGATTTATGTCTCTTCCAGCTGAAGGGTAGTTGGTTCTAGAATCTCTTAGACCTTTAAAAAATAGTGGAATTTACACCTTATCTGAGAGCATTTTTTTTTTGGTCTTTTTGTGACAGAGTCTCCCTATAGTTACAGCTCTCCTGCTGAGAACACTTTTGTAATTTATGTTTGTTGTGTCATTAAAGCTGGTCAGTTTTCTACATGATTAATCAGATGGAGTCACTGGTTTTGAACTGTGACTATAGATGCTCTGTGTATAAATTATTTTATTATGTATGCTATATCATAAAATTATTCTTCTGGTCATAATTATAATCTGTGAGAGTAGACAATGTTTACTTTGCCTCATGTGCTGAATCTCTGTTAAATACCACAAGGTTTACATAACAGAATTATTTCAACATCAAGGTGAATATGGAACTGTGATTTATTCACACTTATCTTAGAAGTCTGTTAATACTCTCTTATTCTTTGAAAAACTTCCATTGGTATACTACTTGTCTAGAAGAGAGTAAAATTTTATTTTCATTTATATGTGTGTATGTGTGCATGCTCATACATGTATGTGTGTGTAGGTGCACATGTATGTGCATATATGTGGGGGCCAGAAAACCTTGGTCTTTTTCCTCAGGAGCTATCTACTTTATTTTTTTTATGTTTACTGTTTACTGTGCCTTTATTCATGATCACCAATAAACTCAAATGAATGCCTTTCAAGGGTGAGTTGGATGAGTTTTAAAATTGTGATACATTTAACACATACTAGGTAATGAAAAGAACTATTGAGCCATGAGTCTCAGGTATCATACTAAGAAACTCAAAACAGAAGTTCTGTGACATTCCAGAAATAACAAAGACAGAAACTGAAATTTCATCAGAAGCCTGAGAAGCCAAGCGCAGAACCACGAGGTGACCCAAGTCTCCCTTACAGTGAATTCCATCTTCAGTAAACTGGCACACCCTCCTCTAGAGTAATCTAGGACTCCATACCATTTAAAATGTGTAAACCTGGGGCTGGAGAGATCTCAGCGACTAAAAACACTGGTGGTTCTTGCAGAAGACCTGGGTCTCACTTAGCCCAGGCTGACCTACATCTCACCATCAGCTGAAGATGACCCTGAACTGATCCTCTACCTCTGAAGTACAGGGATTACAGCTATTCACTACCATGAAATCACCAATCAGCATCAAGTATTTAACAGCATACACAGTATACACATCTTCTGGCTAAGGGTGGGGAAAGAGTGAATGACCCAGTTGTACATGCCCAGACTAAAGTTGTGAAAAGACCCACAGCAGATGCCACTTCCCTGCAACCTCTCTACAGTAGAAGCAAAATCCATACCCACAATAAAGCTGATATGTCTGTAACCAGGGACAAAGACAGGAGCTCACTGGCCCACCAGCCTATTTGAAATTGAGCTTCAAATTCAGAGATCCTTTCTCAAAAAATAAAGTTTAAAGGGAAAGAGGATGATATCAATTGTCAGGGGCTGGAGAGATGGCTGAGCGGTTAAGAGCACTAGCCGCTCTTCCAAAGTACCTGGGTTTGATTTGCAACACACATCTGGTGGCTAACACCAGTTTCAGGAGATCCGAAAACTTCTGACCTCCTCAGGCATTGTACACGGGTTTACTTACTTACTCACATACACTCATGCATGCACACATGCACATACAAAATTGTCTACTGGCCTCTGAATGCACACATGCTGGCAACGCAATTGCTTACACACTACAATCACAAAAGGGACACAAATGTATCAGTTATTTAATTAGGTTCTTGGTAAGAAATTTAGAACACCAGTTTGTGAGGATACATGCCATTTGTCAGAGCAAAGAGAGATCTCAAGTAGCCCTTGAGCTGAGGAACAGCTTTGATCTTTGGCAAAATTTATGAGTCCACAGGTTTCTGATCAACCTTGCCCTGCTCTGTAATCTTGTATTTCTCTTTCTCTGTGTCAAAGATCTTGCCTTCCTGGTGCCCAGGCTTCTGTACCTGCTTCTTCTTGAAGTAAGCATCATTGAGGTACTGGGGGATTTTCACGTTGCTGATGTCGACTTTTGTGGAGGTAGCAATGACAAATTTCTGGTGTGTTCTACGCAGAGGAACTCGGTTAAGGGCAAGAGGTCCAGTCACAAGTAGCAAGCCACTGGCCAGCCGCTTTACGAAAACCACTCTCTTGCCCCTATGGCGCCGGTTAGGACGATCAGGGCTGTCCCAGGGGTGATGCTGGCGCAGCTTTCTTACATGCTGACTGAAGGGCTTTTTGCCATGGCTCATCAGCTTTTGAGGCACGTCTTCAGTAGGATAATACCTAGGCATTTTCCAAAGCTTAACAACACGGTTGCCACCATTCTTGTCCCCACCAACTGGTTTTGTGACTGTAGCAAGAGCCCTCTCTCTCTCTCTCTCTCTCTCTCTCTCTCTCTCTCTCTCTCTCTCTTTTTCTTTTCAACCTTGGATTTAGCAGCTGAGTACTTCCTTTTGTATAAAGCCTTTCAGAATACATAGCAGACCGGGAGTTTCTGCCAATTCCTCTAACCAGGACAGGGTTTCCGCTACAGTGAGGCTTCCCCTTCTTCAACTTTTTGACTTTAGGGCCTCCATTTTCAGTCTTGCCTGCACAACCTGCAGTGGCACCATCTCCAGGCTTCTTGGCTGCAGGCTTCTCCTTTGCATTAGGCTTCTCAGCCTTTTCACCAGCCATCTTGCAGGATGGGAAAGAGAGCTCTACTTTGTTTTTTGAGCACAGTAAAATTTCAATACAGACTTAATTCACTTGAAATATTTGAAAAATACTACAAAAACAGATTTGGAAAGCTCAGTATACATTCTAATGATTTTTTTTTCTGTTGGCTATTTAGAAAATCCAAGTGAGAAAATACTTCTATAGAGATCCTTGTAAGACACAATGGAAACACAGTGGTCTATCTAGGATAGATATATATATATAGATCTCTGAGTCCTAAGCATTGATAACAAATACTGCACTTCAAGCCCTCAGCTTCCAGCTGGCTTTTCAGTTTCCTTATAGCCTTCCCCAGAAAGTGACACATAATACTGACATATTGACCAAGGCAAGTAATGGCACAACACACATCAGAAAATTGCAAAGGAAGTAAATCATGTTGTCCAAGGTGAAAAATCAATCTTTAGGTATGATGCTAACCAGTGTACTCCATGTAGCAAAGCCTTTAATTTTTGAGATCATTAAGTCATATTATAAATTATTATATACATATGCAACCTTAATAACTAAGTTGTGTTGGTTTCAACCTTTATCATATTGGTAGCTAAACATTCCTTCTACTTAAACTCCAGCCCACTGTTTCTATGACTTTCTCAAATGAACTCTCATGTATGTTCATAACCAGTCTGTCAGTTCTCACCACAACATTCACTATTTTGTCTAGTCTCCCTTTCAAATGTCCAATTCTGCTGGGTGCAGAGCTACCATATGAAACCACCTATTCTTCATCCATGATAGATTGTGGATTCTTTCAGACCTCAAGGTCTTGGGATTTCTCTGAGCCATAAACTCACTTTTGTTTTGGGGGCTTTACAGTAATTCTCACAAACTCTACTAGCTTCTGAGCATTAATTGCCCGAGCATTCCCAAGACTCTGATAAATAGCAAGCAAACAAACAAATAAAGGAACAAAATAAAACAAAACAAAATCCACAGAAGCTCAAGTTCAGTGTATGAAACCAGATGGAGCTTCAGCTTTATCAATTTCTGTACCTAACTGCATGCGAGTCCCTTTTGTGCCACCCTAGATATCATTTGTACATAGTGTCCATGTCAGTTCCATGAGCAGAAGGTAGGGCAGGAGGAATATGACCTTTTCGGAACTGACATCATCTGGAACACAAATCCATAATCTATACATTTATCAATATTTACTAGGTGACCATTATGTCCTCAAGGAGTTTTCACTCCCAAAAGGAAGACAAAAGCAAGCAAAAAAAAAAAAAAAAAAAAAAAAAAAAAAAAAAAAAAAAAAAGGAGAAAGTTGAGTTCATGACAGGATAAGAACATATGTTAATAGATAAATGGAAAAGAGAAAGCAAATTACTTATGCAGGTTTCTCAAGAAGAATGATCTATGAAAAACGTATCTTAGTGATGAGAATGAAAACTAGCTTCAGAAAGAATGTTCCAGGAAAAAGGCAAGATTCTGTGAGAAAGTCTAGGTAAACTCAGCCAGAGAGAGTAAACAATTGTGCTGAGGTACACTTTTCCTCAAGAAACATTGAAAGTAGATTAGGTCAGAGAAGATCCAAAGCTAAGTCATTCTGGAAAGAGTAATAGGAAATATAAGTTCTTCGTAGGATATTCTTTAAGAATATCTTGGTCCTGAACTCCAACACAAAAATCACTTTAATCTCTTCAACTTTCAAATGGTTAAGGCTGGTGAATATGTACTTCAATTATTAGCTGCAAGAGAAAGCTGATCAGTAGGAGGCAGAGAAAGGATCATTTTGAGCTAAAAATAGAATTCAGACATTAATCAGAACTTTATTTTTAGACTGACATACAAAGAAAATTTTGAGAAATTTAGACAATCCTGCTAAAATTATTAATGAGTCAGAGTTAGAAAGTGCCAATAGCCACTGAAGTGTTTGATAATATCATTGAAATCAATTGTGTTGCAAATTTGTCTAAATATTTACTCTTATTTATAAATTTTATAATATGCGTGCTTATTTTGTGATTTTGGTTCCTTAACTTGGTTCAAAATTTGCTTAAATATGACAGCAATAATGATTTTTAGATTGCATGTAAAAATCAGAAAAATATTTATAATAATTTGTTTAGGAGGAACACATGCACATACACACATATATATGTTGATTTAATTGATACATGTTTTCTAGAAAAGGAGTAATAGATACATAAAAATGTCTCCTAGATTTTAGAAACCTATGCTGCTCCTTCCAGGCAGAGCAAAGAATCATGTTGCTGTTTCATTTTGTAACTCTTGTGCTTTGATCCATGAGAATATTTATTTAGAGTAAAATTTTGTAGTAAAATAGCCCATACTGGTCATAGTGCTTGATATTTATGTAGCTTATCTAAAGTCTATAGGTTTTCCCCTCTGTTGTAAAACTCTCCTGAGAATAAAATATAATGATCAATGCATTCTAGACAGAAATCTATTTTAATACTCTTTTTTATTCTTTGAAAGTTTCATATATTTATGCAACATGTTGATTATATCATCCATCACTTCCTCCAACTCCCCCTGGTGCTCCTGACCCCCAATTTTTCCATTATTAAACAGAACAACTGAAGATGTTTTCCTGAAGTAAAACAAGATGCAGTTCCTAACCTAAGCATCTGGGTGCTACATGTAAGTATGTTACTTCTTGCATGCCCACCCTCTTACACCCATATTAGAATATCCAAATGTGCACAGAACGGTTTGAAAGTATGAAGTCCTGTAGCTTTGAATAAGTGTTTAATTTTTGCTTAGCCAAAATTTATTTTACATATTTAATAAGTTAACTTCTTTTTATTTACTCTTGAAAATTCTGTGACTTGTCTATGAAACGGGATTTGAAAACCACTGACAGAGGACAATAGCATTGCTGTTGCTGAGTAATACTTTATCTTTCAGTCATCCGCCGAATGGGAAGATTCTTTTTAACTGTGAACATGATGATGAGGCGATTCTGTGGAGATAAATTCAAGACTATTCAAAACTAAAAGCAACACACTTGAATTTGGTGGTTTAGAAGTTATTGATGAGCTCATTTTAGCAAACTTATTTATAAACAGCAAATCAATTACATCATTTCAGTACAAATAAAGTCAACCAGGTAAAACCGAACTTTTGTCACCATGATGTTGGGTGATTTCTACAAAATGATTCTCTACTTTTCTGTCTAAGTCAGAATAGAGCTAAACCCAGGTGAGTCAGTAATATTTATAGTACATTGCATTATATGTAAGATTTTTACATTGCGTGAAAAAGTGGAAGGCAGTGACTCACAAAATGCATATCTAGATCATCCAGAGATGAAAGATAATACACGCTGCTCTCTCTTTGAAAGTGACAAGTATATGAGAGTAAAAATTAGAAGCAATAAGGTAGAGTTGGAAACAGGACCACCACTATGAGCACCGAGCACGGTGGCATCAATTTTTCTTTATGGGTTAAAAAATTAAGTCATCTTTCTTTTAATAGCATTTTTCTATAAGGTAGACTGTGAGGCACTAAGCATTTGCTTTTATTTGTATTTACTGCCAGTTGTATCATGGTTGAAGAATATGTGCATCAGGGTCAGGATAAAGGCAAAAACAACTGACATTAAAATGGAAGCAGTGAAAATAAGGGATCTCGATGGCAAGGGCCTGTGGTCCTGGAAGTGGACTAAACTTTAGGCCATCTTTGCCAAATCACTTGTTAAGTCAGTGGTGTGATAATATTTGGTCATTATGAGAAATATGTGTGTCGTTAGTTATGTTGTTAATATTAATTAATTAAAAAGGATTTGTGATCTTTACGGTATCCTGAATCAATCAGAGTATGGAACAAAATCGGCTTTTCAAATAAAGACAGGAAACAATTTAGCAATATGGTGAATTAACTTTCTAAGAGAGATGATAATTTGTTAAGTTGACCTGTCATGGGAACATGCTGAGCATATGACTTTCTGATGACTGTGGAGTTTTCAATTAACTAAAACTAGTGAGAGAGTGAAGCTCTGGACACTTCCTGTTTATAATAGGAACGCGTTAAAGTAAATGTGCTCAGGAACCTGTGGCCAACCTCCAGAGATTTTGCCGAATAAGAATGGGCAAGTCTCCTCGATGCAGCACATTAGCTGATTGTTTACAGGTTCAGGACAAGTACAAACCACTTTAAGGTGGTCTAGGCAACAGGTAATAATAAACATGGATCTAGAGGTTCTCAGCAAGTGGAAACACAAGTGAAACATTAAGGTTAACATTTTAAAGAATATTTGTTCTGCCAGTGTAGAATATGTCACTGTGGACTAAGCATAGTAGTTCTTGTCCTTTACTAGACTCAGCTTTAATACTCTGGTACTTCAATGCATATTGACTTTTGAGAGCCATTTACATGTAGAAGCAGAAAGAACCACCATACTGAAGGCTTTATTTTCAACTTCCTTCCCTTGGTACAGAAAGTATTTACTAAATTTGTATAGTTTGGACACTAGAGGCCTATTGTATAGACAGACAATATTGCCTTTTGAACACTATTCCAATCATATTAATAACTTGTTGAAGGCTTGGTATCGTGGTGCATAGTAGCACTCGGGAGGCAGAAGCAGGCAGATCTCTGTGATATCAAGGCCAGCCTGGTCTACATAAGAAGTTCCAGGCCAGCTGTGGCTACAGGGAGACCCTGTCTCAAAACAAAAAACAAAACAAGACAAAAACCTTGTTGGCAGAGACCAAACCTTTTTAATGGATGGGAATCCAGAGATTCCTTTATCCTTATCCTTATCCTGATTTGGGTGATAGTCTGAAGAGTGTCTTCTGATAGAACAGCATGTGTAAGGAACCTACCTCACTTTTTTCTCCTTGAAGTGCTTTTCTGTAAGTGGTGGTGCTTGGTGCATTAATACTCATCTATGGACACCATAATGATGCTGAGAAGCCAGTCTGGGAGCAAGCACCACATCATTGATTCATGTCCGTGCTACCTATTCTCCATTTCTTGTTGTGTCACATATCAACTTCCACTGCTCAAGTCACTTTTAATCAGACTTGTGTTATTTTCTATTGATAGAGTCTTAGATAAGTCAACTTGTATTTTGTTTATTTATTTCAATTTATCATGGAGAGATAAAAATTTCCTAGCTGATATTCTGAATCAACTGTTCTTTCCTTGGAGCGACTTTCACAAAACAAGGAAAAAGAGCTTGTTATGGTGGCATACACCTTTAATCCCAGCACTCTGGAGTCAGAGACAGGCAAATCTCTGAAATTGAGGCCAGCTGTATCTATGTAGAGAGTTCCAGGCCAGCTGGGGCTATAGGGAGACGTTGTCTCAAAAAACAAACAAACCAGGACTAGAGAGATGACTCAGTGGCTAAGAGCACTGGCTGCTCAGAGGACCTGGGTTTTGTTCCCAACACCCACATGGTGGCTAACAACCATCTGTAACTATAGATATAGTGGGATCTGATGCCCACTTCTATCCTCTGTGGGCATTGCACAACATGTGTGCACTTACGTACATGCAGACAATACTCTCATACATATAGATAAAAATAAAATATTTTTATAAAGAAAAGGAAAAAGCAGCAATAACAAAAGAATAAAACAAGGGAAAACTAAAATAGTACAAAAACTGCATAGCTTCATCTCAATGCTCCTGTTTTGAAAAGCTGACCTGTTACTGTGACCATGACATACCACCACACATTAGGAAATAAAATAATTTTAATCCTTAATAGAGGTGGGGAGTACATGAATTGAACTGTATCGCTATAAAAGATGACAAACTAGGGGCTGGAGAGATGGCTCAGCAGTTAAGAACACTGGTTGTTCTTGCAGGAGACCTGGGCTCGAATCCCAGCACCCACATGGATAAAATATATTTTTTAATTCTAAAAAAAAAGATGACAAACTAGTACTCCAGAGGTTTCCTGTAGGGAATAATGCTAATTTAATTTAATCTTGACTCTAAGACAATTACCA
>NW_008344644.1:2979464-2997702 GCF_000622305.1 Nannospalax galili
ATATTAACAAAGTTTATTACATCTAATTAGTCTTGGAGTTCACAATCTTAACTCACATTAAAGCCCCCTGAGGGGCTTTAAAAATTACATATTACCACCCACAGAGATTCTGATTTAATTGTTATAGGAGCAGGACCAGTAGCTACTTTCTAAAAGTCCCTCCAACTGGCATGATTCATTGCACTGACTCAACTGGTCTTTAAAGAAATCACTACCAAGCCTCAACATAATATATGGCAAAAATCCTGGGACTGCCCTATCTCTAAAGTTTACCATTTGATCCTGAGCTGTGCTAAGGAATTGGTTATGAGAATGGAAACAGCTTTTAAAAACTGGCTCCACTGAGGGAAAGATCATTGAGGATGGAGAAATTCCAGGTTGTCTGGGGAGAGGCAGGAAGATAGGCAGTTTAAGACTCCAGCTTGCTTAATAAAGTTGCATATACATAAAAATATTTTATGTATAACTGAAAATGGGTAACAATAGATGAATTATATTAGTATCACCAAGAAATCTAAAATTGAATAATTAACAGTACTGCCCAATTGGATGTATGTAGAAAATACCATTTAATTGCTGAACTATATTCCAAAGGGATGTGGTACAATCCAAACAAAAAAATGCTCATAGTGATAAAAAAAACACGTATACGCAGGTTGAAATAAAAGAAATACTAAATGAACTCTGTTTATAAGCTTATTTGTTATAAAATAAGAGATATTCAGAAACACTACCAAGGATATAAGCACATACATACTTAAATGGATTATTTTAAGGTAAAACACTCTTGTAACTAGTAAATGGGTCAAAAAATAAAACTTGCTGAGGGATAGGGAGATGGCTCAGTTAGAAAGTGCTTGCTATATAAACATGATAACCTGAGTTCAGATTTCAGCACGCATGTAAAAGCTAGGCACTATGGTATAGGGCATCTGTAACCCCAGTGCTAGAAGAGGTTTGAAGAGGAAATAGGTGGGTTCCTAGAACTTATTGGTTGTCAGGTCTAGCCAATTAATGTGTTCCAGATTCACTGAGATAATCTGTCTCAAAAGACAGAGAGGCCAATAATTGAGGAAGATACTCAATGTCAACCTCTGGCTTCCAGATGCAAAGGTATGCATGCCAATGTATATGAACACATACACAATTGTATATAAACAGGTAGACTACACAGACACAACTTTCCTAGCAAGTCTATTTATGTGGTCAACCATAATAACATCTCTCTCTCTCTCTCTCTCTCTCTCTCTCTCTCTCTCTCCTTTCTCTGTTAGTTTTTTGAGATAAAAGTCTTCCTGTAGCCCCAGTTGGCCTGGAACTCTATATATATATCCCAGGTTGGCCTCATTTTCACAGAGATCCTCCTGCCTCTGAATCCCAAGTGCTGGGATTAAAGGTGCCTGCTACCACACCTGGCCCTTATCTATAAATCCCTTAACAGCAACACCTATATTATTGTTTTACTAAAAAACCAAAACAAGAATCTTGGGGCATACACACCCACAAACACAAACACACACATAGTAATATATACTAAGAGTAAAAAAATCTCATGAGTTTATGCTGGCATTTATAACTCAAGAGTAGTACATTGTTTTAGTTATTCCATATTCCAACTGTGTTCATTCTTCCAATTTAGAACTCTAATTTTCAATAACACATAATGGGAGGAGTTTAAACTGGAGTCATCTACAGTTGCTCACTGTCCTATAGTATTACTCATACCTATTTCAGAATGTCAGTACCTACAATAACCACAGATAAGCTGAAAAAAATCAAACATTTAAAATTGGATAAAATATATTTCACAATCTCTAAACATTAGACAGTAAAACTCTATATTTTTAGTTTATATATGTGGGGACTTGGTGATAGAAAACAGCTCAACAGTCAGGAAAAATAAAGACCATATGGGCATGGTGATAAGAAATGGAAACCTAACAGTTCTGGGAAACAGAAACCTAGCCCTGGAGATAGGAACCTGACAGTTCTGGGAAATTAAAACCTAAAATGCTAAATAAGTCCTGTGGTCATGACCAATCATATCTCAAAATGAAATAAAGGGAAAGACACTCGATGCTCACAAATGTATATAAACACTTGCCTAAAGCTTAATAAACGAACTCCTGGTAGACAAGACTCCCTGCCTCCTTGGTGGTGCCTTGGAAACAGAAGGTTGGGGCGGCAACACACTCCCCCTCCTCGGTCCCCATCGTGCTGCGTGCGGGGAAGGACCCCCGCATATATAAACTACACTACACTTATTTCTAACATTCATTTGGTATTATTTCTAATATTGCCAATGTAAGTATACTCTGCACACTGACAAGTTCTTACAGAGTAACTTTCTAGCTGTTTGATTATCTGTGTTTTCTCCCTAGTAAACACCCAGGAAGAGTCCTATGAAAAATATTTCTTGAATATTTCTTGCATGATCATCAAAGTTTATCTGTACCGTTTGTAAATTGAAAGCCCATTTTGCTTCATATAAAATTAGTTGCCCACATGTTCTTTCCTTTATGATCTTAAATATATTACTCCAGTTTCTTCCAGCATAAATAAATGCTGATAAAAAGTCTGATGACAAGCTAATTTTATTTCCCTTATGAGTCATTTGCTCTCTGAACAGAGCAGAGAACTGCTTAGGTACTTAATTTTTCCTCTTCAGTATCAAATAGTTTTTAGATTATGTCTTGGTATCATTCACTTTAAGTAGCATTATAAGTATGTATCTGCTATTTTATTAAAGAGCCGTGATTCTTTTAAATCAAGATTTTTAAATGAATTTTAGTCTTTAAAAATGTTTGATATTTTATTTTTATTTTATGTGCATGAGTGTTTTGCCTGAGTGTATATAGGTGCACCACATGTGTAATGTCTAGGTAGGTCAGAAAAGGGTGTAGGATTTCCTGGAACTGGAGTTATATATGGTTGTGAGCCATGATTCGGGTGCTGGGAATTGAACTTGGGTCCTCTATAAGAGGAGCCAGAGCTCTTAACTACTGAGCCTTCTCTCCAGCCCCATGAATTGTAGTCTGAATATTAGTTTATTTTCTTTTCCTATTATTCTTAAAATGGCCATTCTTTGTCCATTTCATACACAGGTGCTTTAACACCACCCCCGGCACAGAATACTTTCTTTCCATCCCTTTAATCTTACATTAGTCAATTTAAAAGATTCTGATTTTTTAATTTAATTTTTACATAAAGATGTAAACGTTGGTGGGGTAACTAACATATGTGTACCTATGCATATACATGGTATAATTGTCAAGTTAAATATATCCACTTCTTCAAATGCTCATGAGTATATTTTTTTGTGAAAACTTACAAATCATTTTCTTCTTGCTTTTTAAAATTCAAAGTACATGGGGCTGGAGAGATAGCTCAGCAGTTAAGAACAATAGTTGTTCTTCCAGAAGACCATGTTCGAATCCCACCACCCACATGGCAGCTGACAACTGTCCATAACTCCAGTTCCAGGGGATCCAATGGCCTCTTCTGTCCTCCATGGGCATTGCATGATATGGGTGCACTTACCTACATACAGACAATACACGCATATACATAAAATAAAAATAAATAAATAAAATGAAAACTCACAGTACAATGTTATCTGCAGTCCTCCTACTGTACAAAAGCATGCCCGAGTTTCTTGGGCCTGTGCAACTGTGATATATCAAGGTTTATATGTTCCTGAAGGCATTATTTGTCTGTTTCTTCATTTGGTGCTCTTTCCTTTTAATTATTTTATTAAAGCTCATTTTCTTAAGCATTGCCAACTCATTTCAGAGCTTAAAAATAATGCTTATCTCTGTTTTTCTTATTTCTGTCATCATTCTTTCTAATATATTTTAGCTCATTTTGTTCATCTTGAAGGCACATCTTCTGCTGTTTTTTTCAATATCTATGGGGATGTTAGCCTGTTCTTAAATTTCTTACTATAACTATGTATGGGGGTCTTGATACTTTATTCTTAGTATTTCTAAACTTTTCACCTCAAATGTGCACATTAGTTCATGAGGGAGTTTCTTCAGTGATGAGCTATGTAAATTCTGAATCACATTACAATGAATCAAATTCGTAAAGGCATTTTTCTTTCTTTTTCCATCGGTGGATGAGATGTCTATTTAGTCCAAAGAAAGCATGTTTGGCTATTCTATGTATTGATTGCCTCTATTTCTTTCAAGAGAATCAAAGTCAGAGCAAATGAAAAATAAGATGGCCTGTGTACTTATTCCATGAGCAAGGGGGACTATGTTTGCTTTTTTAAATGATGCATATCCCACAGGCAGACAACATGGTACCTGGCACAGAAGAACTCAGTAAATATGTGAGAAGACAAGGAGAAAATAATAAATGAAAATTCACTATTACCCAGTAGAACCTTAGTTTGGTAGAACAGCTGACCTGATAGCTGAATTAAGTATCATACAGCCTTTCTTGAGAAATGAAGGAGTTTCATCTTATTTGGACTTTGGGTACCTGTCAATTGGAGCTTAGATTAGGTAAGACTGGTTTTTTAGAATGCATTCAGGAGCTAGGGAGATGGCTCAGACAGACACACACATCATATACACATTTAAAATAAATAATTTAAAAAGAAAGTGACTTCCGGGCATGGTAGTGCACACCTTTAATCCCAGCACTTGGGAGGCAGAGGCAGGAGGATCTCTGTGAGTTCAAGGCCAGCCTGGTCTACATAGTGAGTTCCAGGACAGCTGGGGCTACAGGGAGACCCTGTCTCAAAAAGACCAAACAAACAAACAAACAAACAAAAAAAGAAAGTGACTTTAAAAATGACATTACGGAGAAGTGTTAGCCAATGAAAGTATCTTTCTGTCCTAAACATCTACAAGCTTGTTAATTCTATTCTACTTTGAAATATCTCTGAACCAAGGTAGTAACTTTTAGTAGCTTGCTTAAGATATGGACAACATGCTAATGTTTCTTCTCCCCAGGAATGATGGAAATGCCTCCAGCAATTCCGGAAGCTAATCCCAGATTTCATTTTCCATGTCTAAATGAGCTGATCATTACACTATTTAATTTTTAAAAGATGAAATTGTGTATGCATGTTTTACATTTTGATTTTTGGAGAAAATCTGAATGCAAGTAGAGTTAAACTAAGCACAGATTCAACACAGCTGTCCAGATGTCTGAATTTTCAAAAGACTTCATAACTAAGCAGTTCTTTAGGAAAACGAGCTCTTTTGTTCAGTTCTTGTAGCAGAGCCTGCATTTATTTGTAGAGGAAAATTCCATTCTACAAATAGATTAAGAGTAAAAATTAATGAACATTTTAATACACGTATTTTTAAAAATTCTGAATCTAGAAGTAACCAGAGTCTGCAGGACTTATAGAAATGATTATAATAGTTTTCTATCAATTTACACTCTTTTCCTTGATTTTAACATCTAAATTCCCTTTAAAAGCCCATATTATTTCTGGTTTCCTCTAGTGTCTCCTTCATATCTTTAGATCACAAAGCATTTATTTGTATAAATAGCCCTATAAATTATAACACTAGCTATTTATAGACTATTAGTTTTATTTAATAATTCAGTGTACCAGTGTTAACCACATATTCTTTTATAAAAGATTGCTTTTTCATAAAAACAGTGGATCATCAACAGTTCCTTTTCAGCAAAGATTTCTTGGGCTCATGCTTTGCAATTCTTTTAATTTTATATTAAGGGTCTGGAGAGATGGATCAGCAGTTAAGAACACTGTGTGCTCTCACAGAAGACTTGGGTTTGGTTCTCAGAACTCAGATGACAGCTATCAACCATCTATAACTCCAGTTCCAGGGATCTGACACCCCTTTCTGGCCTATGAGGGAATTGCACATACTTGGTGCACTTACATACATATAGGCAAACGCGCATACACATGAAATAAACAAATAAAAAAATTAATAAAATTTAAATTACATTAATTAGAAATGTCAGAAAAGGGGCTAGGTGATGGAGAAAGGCTCTGATTGTTTCCTGCTTCCCAAGTTACATATTGTATATTCTGAAGTGTATCTTCCTTCTTGAGTACATGCATTGTAAGACTTACTAAATTGGATGCATTATCCTACTCTATCCAGCCCATTAAAAGAGTGAAAAACAAACTAACATTGTGATTAAAATGTCAAAATATAGAACACCATGCTTCACAGTATCCACGTGTTCAATAATATTTAATGGGAAATGTTTTCCTACCATTTCAATAAGGAAATGTTTCCCTTCTTGTGAATTCAAATTTTTTCTATTCTTTTTGAATGAGTTTTCTAGACAAAGAAGTTAAGCTGAGCAAATGCTAGGGTAATTAAATTATGACTTGTGTTTGAATGGATATAATGAAGAAGGTTCTATGTATATATTGAGCTGAAAATAGCAATGGCTATTATGACTTGGCATTGAAAATAAAGTGAATCATT
The DNA here is from genome assembly GCF_000622305.1 of Nannospalax galili. Classification (NCBI taxonomy): domain Eukaryota; kingdom Metazoa; phylum Chordata; class Mammalia; order Rodentia; family Spalacidae; genus Nannospalax; species Nannospalax galili. The sequence goes on from NW_008344644.1 coordinate 2,985,893, forward strand.
TCTTCACTGGCTTGTAAGATTAGGCTTTGGGGACAGTGAGTTATGGAGTTTTCACCTGAATGAAGTAATTACTATCCGGTATCTGGAAACATTACCATGGAGGGGAACTAAATATTTAAATGCTCATGTAACTTTTATTTTAAGATACGGTTTTCTGAATAACATTATCATTAAATAATTAAAAGCATTTAAAAAAATTTTTAAACTCAAATTTTCACAGCAAAATAGCATAAACACTACTGTCCTACTCGTTTACAAAACCTCTAAATTATGCTGTGAATTATGCAAGACAAGGTGCGTTGTACTCATGAAAGGCAATTATATTTGCCACCAGATGGCGCCAAACACAGTTTTAAATGAGAAACAAGAGACTGGCAAAGCCCTTGAACTCTTGTTTTGCTTCCAGGAAAACGGAAAGGAATATTGAATAGGGACAGACAGAAAAAAACCTTTAAATTCAAAGTCGTGTCACAAGACATGGAGGAATTAAAATTCATTCTTTCAAACAATTTTAATGCCCACTAGCCAAGAGAGAACTACAGTAGATCCTGCCCAGGCAAGTCTTCCATACAACCGATTTAGAGATAGAACATAAACAGAACAGACAAAAATGAAACGGAAAGATGAAATTAGGAGATAAAAGCTGGAGAGTTTGAACGTTAAAATATCTGTTTTTAAACATGTAGAGGGCATTAAAACTGTAAACGGAGAGTCACTGACTCCCTTTCGCTTCCTACGGGATGTCAGCACAGTCAGACTTGGTGACAGAACTCAGGAACGTTACATTTCAGATTGCAGATGTAAGAAATGCCAGGGAAGAGCCATCTATTTCTGATTTTTGTCACAGTCACAGGGAATTTTTTCATAATGAGTATCATTTTTTTTCTGTTTAAATAAACTCAGTGGCTTTCCATTCCATTCAGAATTAAATTTAAGCTCCTGGAGTTGCTCAAAGCACCAGACTACAAACTGTTTTAATGGATTTGTCATGGCATCATATACTTAGGAAAAATAGAAAAAATCAATCGTACTGTAAGCACACTGTTTAATGCAGTGACCTTTCTTTCTTATCAAGACTTTCTCAACAAAGGAAGTTGTGCATCGATTAACCATAAGCAGGGTAGCGCTGCTGTAGTGCCCTGTCTGTCTCTCACACTTAGCTTTTTATGGCCCTCTTGCTCCAAAGATTTTCCTTACTATGGCCCTCTGGCACCTAAAACAAAAGAACCCACGCGATTAGAAGATCTGCACATACTGCTTCCCACCCCTTTTTGTTTTCGGACCCTACATGACTTTGTTGAATCCTTTATGTAACACTTCTAGTCTGAGAGGTGCTCCTGGGCCACCCAATCCAAAGCAGGCTATTCTAGTTCTTAGCAGCCTAATATTTTCTGTTCATGCCTGTCACCAGAATTATAATATATGCAAATGATGCACAGGCATCCTGTCTCAAGTAGATGACTAAAGAACATGAAGGGATCCTTGAGCAAGTAACATTATTCATTAGCCTACCTTGGATTCTGACGACATGTATATTGAACAAATCTACTGAATTTTAAGTTGGAAGTTTGAAAATAGTATTTCAGATTCACCACAGACACTTTAGAAAACACTGCTCACATCCATCTAAGCCCTGCATTTTAGAGAAGAGGAAGTGGTTACATCAGTGCTTGGCCATTGTGCTAGATAGCTTTAGTTAACAGCTTAACATGCCTAGTTAGAGGAAACCTCGACTGAGGAATTGGCTCCATTGTGGCAATGTGTGTAGGGCATTTTCTAAATTGTTGAATGATGTGGGAGGGCCCAGGCCACTGGGGTGGTGCCACCCTTGAAGGTGGTCCTGTATTATATAAGAAAGTAGGCTGAAAGTCAGGCCAGGGGAACGTCAGTAAGCAGCGTTCCTCTATGGTCTGTGCTCCAGGTTCCTTCACTGAGTTCCTGCCTTGGCTTCCCTTGATGATGAACTGTACAGTAAGTCAAATAAACCCTTTTCTCCCCAAGTTGCTTTTGATCATTGTTTTTAGAACAGCAATAGAAAGCTAAGACAGAAACTGGTACCAGGATTGTGGGGTATTGCCATGACAGACCTGACATACATGTCTCATAGACATATATGGTCTATGAGAATTGTGGAGTTTTGGGAGCTTTGGAATTGGAAAATGGCTTGGAGCTCAGTGAGTTCTTCTGTAGGAACTTAGAAGATAATGCTGAAAGAGGTGTAGGCAATGGAGGTCTGGCTTATGAAACTTCAAAGGGAAGCGAAGACTATTAGGACTATTTGTGTGACATTTTGATTTGAGGACCTGTGGTTTCTAGTCAGCTGGAGCTAAAAAAATCATCTGTGACTAACAAGAGACCAGCACCACTGAAGTAAAACCTTTGCTTTACTGGAATAATTGATGCTGGTTAGCTGGGCTTGAAAAATCGGCTGTGATTAAGAAGTGTTCCTGATTATTCCCTTTTGAAGTAAGTCAGTTCTTGTTCTGGATTTTATGGGAGTTCACAGTTAAGAGATTTTAAGAGACTTTGAGCTTTTGAAGTCTTTGAATTTTTAGGAACTTAGTTTCTCCTTTGACCCATTCATCATTCAGGAGTGTGGTGTTTAATCTCCATGTGTTCATGTGGTTACTAGGGTTTCTTCCAGTGTTGATTTAAGCTTTATTGCATTGTGGTCTGATAGAATGCATGGAATTATTTCAATCTTTTTGTATTTCTTGAGGCTTGTTTTGTGCCCCAGTATATGGTCGATTTTGGAGAAAGTTCCATGGGGAGCTAAATAGAAAGTATATTATTTGGTGATTGGGTGGAATATTTGGTAGATGTCTGTTAGGCCTATTTGATGTATGGTATTGTTTAATTCAGATGCCTCTCTGTTAATTCCCTGCCCTGTTTACTTATTTAATGGAGACAGCGGGGTATTGAAGGCACCTACTATTAATAAGTTGGGATTAATCTGGGTCTTAAAGTCCTGCAGTACTGTTTTCATGGAAGGCAGCTACTAGGCTCACCACTATACAACCAACACCTAGTAGTTTTTATGAAGCTGGGTACACCAGAGAGTTTGGTGAATATATGTTCATGTTTGTAATATCTTCTTGATCAGTTGTTACTTTGATCAGAATGAAGTGACCCTCTTTATCTCTTCTGATTAGTTTTAGTTTGAAGTCTATTTTGTCAGACATTAGAATTGCAACTCCTACTTTTTTCTTAGTACGATTTGCTTGGTATATTTTCTTTCCATCCTTTCGTCTTAAGGTATTACTTGTCCTTGAAGGTGAGATGAACTTCTTGCAGACAACAAAAAGATGGGTTTTGTTTCCTAATCCATTCAACTAGTCTGTGTCTTTTAACTGGGGATTTTAGTCCATCGATATTTAAAGTTATTAATGAAAGATGTGTATTGATTCCTGTTGTTTTTATTTCTGTTCACATTCTTGGTGTAGCTGTGCATTTCCATAGTTATACCTTCATTAAGTTTCTTTGTGAAATGCCTTGGGTATAGTTGGTTCTTTCTTCAGCTCTTTGTATTGCTTCAAGAACTGTGGGACTTTTAACATTGTGCTGTTTTATGTTGTGACATTAAAATTAACATCATCTCTTGGGGACAAGAAATGGAAAGGTCATAGTTTAATAGCAGTGTGTTTATGTGTCAAGTTGACAGGGGTGAATTGTGCTGGATAGCTTTTGTTGTCAACTTGACACACCTGGTTAGAGAAAACCTCAGTTGAGGAATTGTCTCCATTGAATTGACCAGTGGCCATGTCTGTGGGGAGTTTTCTTGATTTTTAGAGTGATGTGGGAAGGTCCAGCCCACTGTGGGTGATGCCACCCCTGGGTAGGTGGTATTGTGTAAGAAAGTGGGCGAAGCATGGACCAGGGGAGCAACCAATAAGCAGCATTCCTCCCTGGTCTGTGCTCCAGGTTTCTGCCCAGACTTCCTGCCTTGGCTTCCTTTGATGAACTCTGCTTCCAAGCCAAATAAAACCTTTCATCTCAAAGTTGCTTTCGGTCAGCGTTTTTATCACAGCAATAGAAAGCTAAGTAAGACACCCTTGCTATAAATTGTATTAGCATCAGGGCTTTCTTTGATGGACACAATAATATTTACAGTGGATACATTTCCACAGATTGGTCTCATGCTTACCTTCCCTTCTTATTTTATCCATCTTACTAAATTCAAAATATCTTTACTAATCATTATTCTAATAGCTTTTTAAATAATCACAAACTTGAACTGATCATACTATATTTTGTCTAGTCATTTCTTTCCTTTCTTTTGATTTTTATTCCCCCAAGGCTATGATTCCTTGTTCTATTGCATTTTGGTAGGTCTTTGTGGTAGTCTGGATCAAACAGAAGAACAAAGGCTTATTTCAAAATTTCTCCATCCCTGCTAAGTCAGTGTTTAGAGGGGAGGAATTTTATACTAGTCATCCTTGAAACCATCTAGTTTATTTAGAGCCCTACAGAAAGTAAATGCTCACCAGAGGGATTTAAGAGCAAGCGAGAAGGACACCAGAAAAAGAAGTCATTACAGCATGTCAGTCTGTAGTGCTATTACCAAGGTGTGTCAGAATGTGCTTTCTACAAATTAAACCATGTGAGTTCGAGGGGACAAATAAGATTTCACAGTGCGGAGGAGAAGGGAGAGGCAGCAAAAATGCCGTTGCTGCATAGCCATGTTGCCTCTCACTGGGCCAGATGCTGTACCTAGGGGACTGCCACTCCCAAAGAGAAGGCTCTCTCAGACCCTCAGAAAACAAGCCAGTGCTCCAATGTGACTCTTCCAATCACACCTTATAGTACTGTATAAGATCCCAGTATAAGATATAGTTCTGTAAAGATGGAATTTTACTTAACTATGATGTATGTATGAAATTATATTTTCTCAGTTATTTCCTACTAGAAGGTAATTGGCTCAAATGGCAGCCATAATGTTTGTTGCCTTTGTGTCCTTAGAACTTAGCAGACTTTTAAAAATGTATAGTAGTTCCCAATATTTATTGAATATGTAAAAAGACAGAAAGATTGGTGGGTTGCATATGACTATATAGGGAACAATAGAAGAGAAGAGAAATGAAGGGGAAGAGATAGTTTCAGAACTCTGCTGAAGGGCTGTGATTCTATTCCATTTCTCACAGGAAATCATGTTTGAAAAGATTAATTGGTCCAAGGTCATGCCAATAGGCATCATCGTCAAGATCTGATACCTATCGGAGTGTTACAACTTCCTAATAAAGTTCCCATTCACTAAGCCTGATAGGACATACTATTTGAAAGAACAACAGATTGCATGGATATATGAATATGGATTCTGGGGAACTGAGTGAAATGCAAACAGTTTTAAGGAGTGGAAAACATTGTAGTTTACAAAATACTGACATTAACAATATAGTTATTAACAAATTTCTCTTTTTAATTTTTTTACTTTAAATTTTAAAAAGTTTTATTTAATTTTATGGGTATGACTCTTTCACCTACACATAAGTGCAACCATGTCATACAATGCCTGCGGAGGCCAGAAGAGGGCATCAGATTCCCTGGAACTGGAGTTAATTCTTAGCTGCCATGTGGGTGCTGGGAACTAAACCTGGGTCTTCTGCAAGAGCAGCCAGTACTCTTAACAGCTGAGCCTCTTCTGCCCTACAAATTACACTCTTAATCTGAGACATTTTAAAAGTTGTCTACCCCAGAGAAATCTAGGTATTTGTCTCCTAATCAGTTCCAGATTCAATTGCAATAAAAGGTTAGTGGTTGTTTATCTGCTTGTTGGAATAAATCTGCAATCAAATGAATGCCTTAGGGCTATTCTATGTAACATGGTGGCCTCAGTTCTATGTGCTCATTTGAATTTAGGTGAGCTAAAATTAACTAAATTAAAAGTTTGGTCCCTTACTCATCTTCCACATTTCACAGACCCTTAGCTGAATTTCCAAATACTTCTTTGATCACTGTAGAAAATTCTATTGTTCAGTACTGCAGCTTAGAGGCTAATAACTATTATAAACAACAGGAATGGCCCCATGTTGTCTTCATTTCTGCAGTACCCTGTATTTTTCAGAATCCATTTCCCTGTGGTATCTTCCTGACTTCCCAAGGAGTGGCTGAGCAGAGGGCTCAGAAGCATCACCTCTACCAGTGCTAAGATTAGAGGACTACTTGATGACTAATTCACTTCACATTGGTAGCAGCCCTGAAGCTTAAACAGAATAAATTTTAACTCAACTATAGACACCTTTCTTGGGTGAGAGATTAAAAAAAAATACTTCTGGGTCATGGATTCTGGGGGGAAAATTACATTCTAAGACAAAACTAAAAGAAATGAAGAAAATGTGGAAAATTTTTCTCCTTTTGTGAAATCATGCTTTGTGGAATTCTTTGTGACAATTTCTTAGCAATGCAAAAATATAATACCACATGGCAAGATAAGAAGAGAATAGAAATCTATGCATTTTGATCAAATCGAAGGACATGTGGCTAGGAAAGCAAATGCCCTAGTCATCCGTGTAAGGCTGTTTATCTGATCGGCTGTAAGGAGTGGCTAATTTGTAGGGAGGGAACAGCAGCAGCTCCCTAGCAACCTGCTCACAGCCCAGCACTTCCTAGTCACTCAGGCATCCACGCAGCGCAGCCATTTCATAGCCCTCTACCCTCCTTCTGCTTATGTATACAAGCAAATGAGGGGAGATAAAATGGACCAGATCTCACAGCCACTCTGTTTATGAGGATGCACTCCATAATGTAGGTTAAGGGAAGAAATACGTTGAACAGATCAAACAGACTGTAAAACATTCAGCTTAAAACCCAAAGCTGTAAATCACATACAATCTGTGGCCCAAAGTACAATGTGCTGCACATAAAATTCCTGTATGAGTGAATGTTGTTACTAGCTACATGCGAGGACACAAAGCTGCCATGCTGTTTTCCCTGGAGACACATGCACATTCATCTTCACCAGTGTCCTGTCAAAGCTCTCATTGGGCTCATCAAGATAAGCATCTGAAGAAGGATAGCATCAGAGTCATGAGACTGCAAGGAGTATTCTTGCTGTGCTCAATAAAGCAGGATCAAATTACTAGGTGCTTCACAAGTGAACATATGTGTTTATTGAATAAATAAACACTGATACTTGGAGATGTTTCATTTTGGGGTTATCACTCGCCTATTCATTACTTTGTTGTTCTTCACAATTAAAAGTCACTTAGTAAAATGAGACCATGAACTGTGCACTATTAATATTATTAAATTTCCTTCTTTCCTTTCCTCTTCCCCTCCTCTTTCCCCCTCGCTTCTTTCTCCAATCCTGATCACAGTGCTTGCTCTCCTTATGTCATTGGTGGCATCAAGAATGAGTTGGCTATTTTAACTCAGAAAATTTGTACTTTGATATGCATCATGATAGTAAAGAGAAAGAATACTTTTCTAGAAGTAGGAGGGACAAAGAGTCAGCATTCAATAAACCTCAATTTTATACATAAAACAGATGCAGGAACAGTATTGCACAAAACTGCATCATGGGTGTCTTATTCATTACCCTATGAGGTCATTATACTCAAAACACTACCATAATAACATATATTACCACGATATTTTCCATAACAAGAAAGAAACAAAAACAACACTTTCTATATGGTTTGCTGAGAAATGTTGAATATAATTGCTTAGTCATAAATATTGTAGCACGTTTTACCTTCAGTCTTGAAAGATGTTATGTCTACTCTGTGAAATGTGTGGTGATGTTTTTACTTATTTATAAGAATCTGAAGGCAGAGCTAGCTAGAAAGCAACTTTTCTTCCAGAACTATCAGGAACCTATGGCAATGTGAGTTTTGAAATCTGTGATCCTTTTTTTTAGAGACTCTAGCATTTCTAGAATTCATTTGTCTTTTTTGCACAGCATCACAAGCCTAGAGGAATGCTTCATTCAAATATGCAACATTCTCTCTGCTCAATAGTATGTGAGCTATGTGATCACATGACTATGTTTATGGTTCATAGTTTGTAAGTTCACTGAATAGCAGACCTTAGCATGAATGTTACTACAATTTGACTATTTTCCTGATTCTATCCTTACTACCTCTCATTGGCTAATAATTATAGAGTAGGCTTAATAACTGTATACTTCAAATAATATTTTGAGTGATCCAACTTAATAGAAAAGTAACAGTCTGGTGGGTGATGAGAAATACAGGAGAATTAAAGTGAAAGGACTTCAGCACTGAAAGAAGAGATATGCATAGATACAGACTAGGAAAAGGGGGTATATGATTACAATTGTGTTGATTTGTCACTCTTCAAAGGAATTTTACTGAGAAGTAAGTTCAAGAGAATTTCTAATTAAGCAAATTTGTACAGTATGTTGTTTAATTCTAGCTCCTTTCTCTACTATTTGTCTTCCTTCTTCATCTATAAACATCTATAAATCTGCTCCAGAGAAACAGAAGACACTAGACAAAGCCACTGAACTATTAAGGGAATTTAAACATCAGGCACCAAAAGTTCCAAAGTAAGTAACCTATGCAGGCATGTACGAGCAGGGCTCTGGAACAAACCCACTGCAATTCATTGGAGGACAAATATCCTTGCCAGCTCCATCCTCAGGAGGCCTCTCTCAAGGTGGCAACATGCCTGTTGTAATCCTAAACTGTGCATAGCCTAAGTAGAAACACATGTTCACATTATGTTATTGCTGGCCAAAATTTGAAGATCTATGATGATTCATTGGTTTTGGACAACTGCAGTCACCACCAGCGGTGGCTACTCCTCTGTTTTCATGGGTGCTGCTCCTTCGTTCTCATGGGCATCGAGGCTGCTCCTCCACTCGCCCTGGGCTGAGCCCGCTCTTCTGCTCACCTTGTGCTGCCTCCTGTCATTGCTGCTTCTGCCCAGTCCTGGAACCCAGGGCTGGTGAGGAGACTGTGTCAGTGGAGCCGCATTCAGACACAGGAGACCAGGTTTAGTGACACAGGTCTGCTTTATTGCAGGAAGGCACAAGCTTATATAGCGGTAGTGGTCCAATCACAGCACAGCAAGAAGGATACCTTATTAGCATAACAGACAGCATCCTATTAGCATAACAGACTTAACCTCCTATTGGGTAGGATGCCTCATTAGCATACTGGGTTTCAGATTACAGAGCCTGGATTCCTGGAAACCACGTGACCCTGACAGTTGCAATATCACCCTAGGCTCAAGCCTGTCTCCCACAGATAACCAAAATAAATCTGAGAGGTACACTGCTTCCAGAGTCAAGAGTGAACTTATTCCTACTGAAATTCAATGATTAGCATAGCATTAAGTAAATGAAATGAAAAATTAGTATAACTGGCATCTTCTAGAATGAGGAAAGGTAAAGCACAGGCTAGGCAGGTATGCAATCAACATATCTTTCTACCAGATGGTTCTTTCCAACTTTATCATTCTTCACATCCATGGATTATAGTGTCCCCCTGTCATTTTCTCATTAGCAAATGTACAGTTATAAAATTCTTTTTTCAAAAGATCATTTCCATGGTAGAGCAGAAAATGCACCATTACCTTGTAAAGACCTTTGTATCCCACCCCTGGTACTCAATATATGGCCTCTTTTAGTATGTAGACCAGGCTGGCCTTGAACTCATAGAGATGTGCCTACCCCTGCCTCCCAAGTGCTGGGATTAAAAGAGTGAGCCACCATGCCTGGCCTAACCCAGCTTTTATTTTTCATTTATTCTTTGTGAGTTTAGTCCCAATCTTTTCTCCAAGTTTTGCAAGGTTTCACTGTGGTTAGTTTGATTCTTAAAAACACAAGATTAGATGCAAACAAAATATCCATACATGGGGAACTAGGGAAATGGTTCAGTGGGTAAAGTGCTTGCTGTACAAGTATGAGGGCCTGAATTCAGATTCCCAGAATTCACATAAAAGTCAAGAATGTGTGTGTTCCTGCTCTGACAGCTGGAGGTAAGAGTATCCTGGAGGCTTACTGAATTGGAAGCTCCATTTAGAGACTCTGTTTCAAAATTAATAAGTTGGAGAGTGGCAAAGGAAGGTGCCCTACACATACCTCTGGCTTCCATGGGCTCATGCATAGGAAAAAGCACCACACATATGCATACACCACACACAAAAATTAAATAACAATAAAATACCCAAATACTTTGAATATATGGATATGTTCTGACTTAATAGTATCAATCATGGACCATATTTTTCCTGTCTGATTAAAACATCATGCAGGACAGTGTGAAACAAAATATTTTAATATATTACAACAAAAATATTTCGAACTGGTTACACAAATATTTACATGGTTGTAATGATGTTTATAATTGGAAATCAAATATTCAGGGATTACACTGAGGAGTAAGTTATAAAACTGAATTGAGATAGACCCAATCAAGAAATGGGGTTATCATCATAGATTTTCATAGAATGATTTTTCTCAGTAGTTGACTAATTAGTTATTTGAAATAATCTCCTTTGTTCAAAAGAGTAACTGGATTGAAGTGATGGGCTAAAGGAAATTCTACAAAATTTCCCAGGTATACACAGAATTATAATTATAGAATTGTCTTTTGAATGTTATTTTACCCTGTATTTTAGTTATTCTGGATATAGAAGGCAAAATCTCTCTCTGAAGATCTATTTTAGATTCTTGAAAATTCATTGTGCCTTCTAAATATAATGTTCTTCTGCAAGAAAAAGCTATCTTGGAATACCATACTTCCATTAGTGTTGCTCTATTTATGATTCAGGATCCTGTAACAGATGTTCTAAGTGTTTCATAGATTCACTGAAGGTTCAGAATAAGTCATATGCCTCTTTGGAAGTCACTCTGATGAAATTTTCATCATTTTGACTAGAGATCTTAGAAGCCATGCATGTCTGCAAGCCCTTTGGAGTTGCATCTGCTAGTTTCTGAACTGCTAGGACTGGTGCTGACAAAATTTACACTTGTCAAAATACAATACTATGTTTAATAGTAGAGCTGTTTTACTTATTGCACATATTCTTAGCAACCTACTTCAATCTTAGTACCATTTTCATCTATCATGTCTCAACTCTCTATTTGATCTCTTTTAAATTTTTATATACATTTTAGTAGTGACTTGGGGAGGGGGGACGCTAAACTACAACACTCCTTAAGTCTTTTTCTGAGAGCCTGGGAGTATTGCAAGCTCCATAGCCCTTTGCACACTGCAGTCAGCCTCAAATTTGAAACCTGAAGGCTTATCTCAATATTGAACCACGGATTTTCAGAACGCCAATAGGAAATGGACAAAGGGCATGACAAAGGGCATGGACAAAGTAGATGAAAAATGAATTTCAAACACATAAAAACTATTCACTGTAACTTAAATAAAAGCAAACTGAATTGCCTATGAGATATTTTAGAACAATGAATTGTCAAAAGATGAAATATTTAATAACAAAATCATGCAAAAGACACTGGGGAAAATAATATTTAGACACTTCCTACAAATGTCCTGAGGAATGAGAACTTTTGTTTTTTGCAAATTTGATTTGGAATCATGATTTATTTTAAATATTAAAACAACTACCAATAGCACACTACAAAACAAAGCATAGCATGTTCACTAATTATAATACTAAAATGTCATAGATTTACATGTATTAATAAGAAAATGTGAACAATGCTTTTATTGGTGTGTATTCATCAATATATATTGTGATAAGATTCATAAAATCATTTTACTTAAATATATCATGCATTTTTAACCTTAATCAACCCCTTATTTTCTCCTTTTCTCCCCTTATTTTTCCAGATAATTTTGCTTCTATTTTCATGTCATATATATATATATAAG
>NW_008344644.1:2997759-3011202 GCF_000622305.1 Nannospalax galili
ATATCTAGGACTCATTTTAAGAGAAAACACATTAGATTTGTCTTTCTGAATCTGGTTTGTTTTACCTAATATGATGATCTGCAGTTGCATCCATTTTCCTGTATTATTCTTTATTGTGGAAATAAAAATGTACATATATATATGTACATATCACATCCATGGGTGCACAGGTAGCTATGTAGTATGATCACTCACTTAAATTCTTTTGGGTATATTTCCAGGAATAGTATATCTTAGTCATAGAGTAGTTTTATTTTATCTTACTTTTTTAAGAACCACCATAATTGTCCATATTTACTATGAAATAAAAATTGCAAATGGAAATGTTAGTACTTGATCATTTATGTACACATTCTTTTAAAAATATTTTACTTATTTATATTTTATTTGTATAAGTATTGCCTACATGTGTGTAATTATAAGTGCACCTGTGTTGTGCAGTGCCCTCAGAGGTCAGAAGAAGGTGTCGGATTCCCTGGAACTGGAGTCACAGATAGTTGTTAGCTGCCATGTGGATGTTGGGAATCAAACCTGGGTCCTCTGCAAGAGCAGCAAGTGCTTTTAATCACTGAGCCATTGCTCCACCCCCTATATACACATTCTTAACTAGATATTTATATTTCTTTAAAAAGTATGCAAGATATTAACTTAGTAGTTTTCCTATTGGGAAGTACAGTGAAGTCCTGTGATAAAAATAAGACTATTCTTTCAATTAAGTTTTTATGCTATTAGAAATTCTTAAACCCAGTGCTTATGTCACTTTATTTTCTCATATGGAAACCGCATTATTAAAAGTCATAAAGTTCATAGTACGGTGTTCTGAATACTTCAGAGATCACTGGCCCTATTGTTTTCTGTTTGGTTGCCCTCTCTATGCCATGGATGATGATCAAAAGATGTTGGTTTGTTTTTTGGTTATTCTCTTTGCTGCTTCACACACCTCATTTGTTACCCTATACCACACTGCTGCCACTTCATCTGCTATGCTATTCTTTTCTCTGAAGACTTGCATTTTGATCATTTATTTACTCCTGCATTTGAATACTCTGATTTGATTTACTGTCTGGTTTTTCTGTTCTGTATATCAAATAAAGTCTCATTTTTAAATGATGTTCTTTTTCCTTTCCTAGTTTGTTCAAATATTTGTTATTATTTTATTTTTTCAAAGATCACATTTCTCCAATGTTTTTTTACTTTGCTACACATTTTGTCTATTTTGGGATATTATTTCATTAAAATTTTTGTGTTAGAAATTTCTGTTAATTCCAAAGTTTGGACTTTATAAAACTCTTATTTTATTTTATGTATATGGGTGTATTGCTTGCATGTATGTAATTGCACCTTTGTCATGCAATGCCTATGGAGGTCAGAAGCAGGTGTCAAATCCCCTGGAAGTGGAGTTACAAATAGTTGTTAGCTGCCATGTGGCTGCTGGAAACTGAACCCTCGTCCTCTGCAAGAACAATCAGTGCTCTTAACCACTGAGCCATCTTTGCAGCACCAGCCCCACAAATCTGCTTTTTTTTCTTGGTGTTTGTTTTCTTTCTTTATTATTGGCTATGCTTTCTAGTTCTTATCAAAATCACAAGCTGTTTTTTTTTTCTTTTTTTAAAATCTGGTCATTGAAAAACAAAAAGCAAATAAATCAACAGCAATCAAATCAATAGTCAAGCTGAATCATAGTTGGGCTACTGTTATCATTAGTTTCACTTTACCCCGTTTCAGACTTCATTAAGAGCTACATGTCTGTAGGCATTAGAAGTCTTGTCTGTAACAGGAAATTGAATAAATTGGAGAAATCTGAGATTCTGTTTGTTTTCTTTCTAGCTACGACTACAAAGCATATAGATTTTACCTATACTTTTTCAAATTCATTAAAATTTTCAACCAGGTGAACAAGGTCAATGGAGAAGCTATCACATAAAGGCTATTATTTATTCTTGGTGTTTTCAGAGGCCAAATAGCTGTGAAATGCTGCTCTGGTTTCTGTTTAGTCTGACTGAGCTACTTAACCCATGGAAAGCCCAGTCACCCATTTTCTTGGGCATGCTAGAAGAAGGGTGAGCACAGATCTGACAGCACAGAGGCCATTTAACTAGCATTGCAATTCAGTTCCTTTTGGCTTCTTTGTGTTTGTTGCTCTCTGGTGTTTTAATAAGTGCACAATTTTTATAGCATAGGTATGTGTGATTGTTCCAATTTGAATGACATTCCATTTCGACTATAGTCATCTCCTCTAGGGAATAACTCTCCAAAATATGGCCTTTAAAATATGTCACTACTGGAAAAGTGTCAATTAATTGAATATTATTGTATTATTAGAAATAATAGTAAGAGCCTTTGGATGGATTCATGATTTTATCAAACTCTATGGAATCAAAAGACATTCATAAATAGTATCGTTCTCTTTAATTTTTATTTCCAAGTAGAAAAATGTTAAAGTAGTTCAAAAACAAAACATTATAAACATACCATAATATACACTAGCCCTTAAGTTACTGGAGTTTATTTTTCTTTATATAATAATACACCTGACATTTCACACTGAACTTCTCTAGTTTAAGAAGTTCCTGAATTTGAGAACTGACTCCAACATTTCAAATATCATATTTTCCTTTATTTTAGAAGCCATTATCTTTTCCTATTTGCACTTTCAAAATTCACTGCTTAGTCAGCTCAACAAAGACATCATTTTCCTTTTTGTTCTTTTCAAATTGCTTCTTCATGAGTCATTTAAATTCATTCTCTATAAAAATAAATCGGATGATCAGGTTTGAAAAGAATGTCTCAACCTTAGCAACAAAATGTTGTTTTTAATTCCTTATGAAATTTTACCAGTCTCAGTGCAAACTGTTTATTACTTAGTCAGCTTTCTTCTTGAATAATCAAATCCCTTTCAACTAATATAATTCAAACCTGGAATACAGGCAAGATATCTAATTTATAATGTAATGTCTTATTTATAATCCTTAATCAAATTAATTACTTCTTTCTATGTAACTTGATAAACTCCCTTTTACCTTCTAGGGATTTACTTTTAGAAGCATCAGTACCCTTTGTCAAGAGTGAAACACAATCAGACCATCAGGTAGAACTCAGAAGTTCTTATTTAGTATATACATGCATCTCAGTGCTGGTCTGGGATACTTCTCTGTGAGTTGTTGGCTAGGTTGTGCCCTGAGGCTCTCAAAGTTGCCATTGTACTTGACTGCCCAGAAGAACCAAACAATAAATTCATATTGCTGAAGAGAACGCAAACTCTGGACACAGGACACAGAAAAACCAAGCTGGAACTCAGTTGGAAGTGTCATCTCTTGTCGATATACATTCATAGTACTGGAAGGTGCTATGCAATCAGCTGGGGGAGAAAAGTACCAATGGTCTCATTCTGCAGTGTACCTTGTGTGCTACAATACAAACCTACTAAGCAAGATCAGTCTCCGATGCAATAGTAGCATGACTTTTTTTCTGAGTAACCAACTGTGTTCTATTGGAGTTGAGGCCCACTGAAAGGGAGGGATTTCATATCTAGAGGTATAAACCTGGTCAAAAGCTTATAACTAGGAACATCAAAGGACCTAAGAGGGAATTTATTACTGATTTTTTGCCTAATGGACATATAGTCAAACTGCTTCTGCATATCTGTTTATACCCATGCAGTACTGCTGCTCCAGTTTTGATTAAGAAAGTTTCTTTTTCCAGCAAAGGGTGATTATTGTAGAATCTCATAACTGGTGAAAGTGATGAGAATAAGTGGTATGCTCAGTCCTAAATGAGACATTCTATATAATCTCCTCCAAGATCCAGGCAACATTGCAGAAGAGAATATGGAAAGATTGTAAGAGCTGGAGTATGGAGAGGAACTGCTGTCTACCGGATATAACATGACATTGCCACCCTGAAGCAGGTGCTAAAAGCGTAAGAGCTGCACACACCTAAAGGAAGGAAATTAGAAGGAAGACTAATTGGGAAGGAGAAGGGGGTCACCTGGAGGGTGGGGGATAAGAGAGATCGATAGGGAGTAAATACTATCGTAATAAATTTTATACATGTCTTATCAAATATAAATATTTCAAAACGCCTATGAGAATTATAATTATATCACATAAAATGAGAGAGGGAGAGGGAAAGAGAGAAAGAGAGAACCAGAATCCATCATTAACAGTATACTATCAAAGCTGATCTTCTTAATCACTCTTCCGCTTTGCAACTTCAGTTATCTGTGTACTATCTAATATCCCACTCTAGCTTCAAAAGATATTAAGAATGAGTGCTTTGTCAAAACACAGTCAAAAATTTTCTTTGCTATGTATTAAATTAATATAATAAGGACTAGCCAAGCCTGATTATTTTGCAGAGTAAAAATAAGAGCCTCTTCTCAGGTATATTTTGCTTTCCATCTGGAAGGAAAACAGACTGCCAGTTTCAAAATAAAACCTTTTCCCCATCTTACAACCTCCTTTCCAACACTCTGCTATACATCTCTAATTCTAGGTTGCATAATCTTCAAACCTGAGCATGAGTTATCAAATAAGTAGAATTTAAGGCAGAAGCTATACATTTACAGAAGTGACTAATGGTTGATCTTAAATATTGTTACTAAAAATCAACAGATTATTTCATTTAATAGATGATATTATCTACACAATTTTAAATTTTAAATTCAGTTTAGTGCCATATCCTCATCTCTAAGAGACTGAGAGCTATTTGGTATCAGTAGTTTGGGCATTTGCTTTAATGGGGATGGCCTTTATCAAATCTTAGGCATATATATATACATATACATATATGTATATATATATATCAGAATCCATTATTAACAGTATGCCATCAAAGCTAATCTTCTTAATCACTATTCCATTATATATATATATATATATATATAAATTTTACAGAGATTTATGATTGACTAAAGTAAAGGGGAATTTATGTGAAAAACATTAGGGTTCACATAGGCTTTTGGTGTTTAGAAATTAAGATAATCTTGACAGGAAAGCAGAGGAGTCACAGCAGCACTGATGTCTGCTGCCATTGCCAAGGACGGCAGAATCACTGTGGCTATGGTCACAATTCTGCAACTTTCTTTCCATGCTGGTGTCACTAGCTCAGGAAAGAGACTCTAGTTTTTAGATCTTAGTTTAGTTACTTCATCCAATACGCACCAAAGTCTGGGAAGAGAGATCTGGCTTATATAATGAAGACTGAGGTTCCAGAAGCTTCTTCTTTTCAAATCAAGACAAAAACAGACCAGTTTTCCCAGTGAAACCTGAGGTTACAGGATAACAAATGATGAGAAAGACTGTGAAAACATGAGAAAAAAATTCTGTACCTGAATACATCATGATTGCCATATATATTCTAACCTCTCAGGTCTGTCCATTTTCATAACGGACAATCTGACAATCTGGGCAGGAAGGCTAGTGTACTGAGGGCTCAGTATTGAACCTATCCATTCTGTCTCTTCCCAGAGACTTTACTAAGGATTTGAGTCAAGATGATCTTTATTACACCATGGGAAATTTGTATCCTCTAACTGTGAAATTTTTCAGACCCACAAATATACTTCAAATGTTTCCCTTTTCTTTTGGATTGCTGATTGCAGTGGCTGTTAAACAGTTACTTTTTCATTTTTTCATTAAAAAAATGGTCAGAGAATCCAAAGACTACCTGCTTATGTACGCTCTATTTTACTTCAGTTTACTATGGGAGGAAACAGAAGCTTTGGGAACATAATGTAAAAGTATACTTTCTGGGCTCAGATGGTTCAGTGGTTAAGAACCCTAGCTGCTCTGACAGAGGACATAGGTTTAATTCCCAGCACCCACATGGTGGCTAACACTGTCCCTAACTCCAGTTCCAGGGTAATTTGACACTGTCTTCTGACTTCCATGGGCATTGCATGACACAGATGCACTTACACACATTCAGACAATACACTCATAATACATAAAAACAACAAAAACAATAAGTACACATTCTATTAACAGTATCCCTGATGCTATCACCTACAATGGTCATTAAGAAGAAATTATTATGAGCCTGTGGACTTAGACAAGAGTCTCAGGGACTTTCAGAGACACACAGACACATTTTGAGCACCAACAATAAGTTTACATAATATCTATGGGAAATAGAAATTTTAATGGGGATAGTGAATCTTTAATGAGAAAGTCGACTTAAAAATCAATTTTTAACAGCTAAATAAAAAAGTTCAGTGAAATAATAACAATAATTTCTTCAAAATATTTAAGCAGTGAAAACAGAATAAAATTTAATATCAGTCCTCTGCTTCCCTTAGCCTGCAGGACTCGCAGGCCTCTCTCTGACCCACAGACCTCTCTACAGGGTAAGTCCATCACGCCCTCCACGCTTTGACTCCCCCAACCTCATTCAACCTCACATCTCCCACACCAGTCTCTCCTCCTAGTCTGGGTCTTGTCCCATTCCATGTCTTGGTCCCCCAGACACCTGGGAAACCATCACTGCTTCCTGATTCTTCGCATCCAGACCAACTCAGTGCCTTCTCTGTTCCCCAGAAGCACTCAGAGCCAGGCCCCACCCTCATCTCCCTCTACTTCCCTGGGCTTGTACTACCCACCAGCCTCTTTCTTGGAAACCTGGGCTGACCTTTCCTATTCCTGATCCTTTGCATCCAGACCAAGCCAGCACCTCAGTGCAGTCGCCAGGAGACCTTGGGGCTGCTTCCCGCCCCCATCTTCCTTTGCATCTCTGGGTGGCACGGCCACCAGCTGCCCTAGACCAGCATCTTTCCTGGGCCCAGCTCCCAGGCCAGTCTACCCCCCAAATTCCTGAGGCCAAAATCTTTCCTGGAGGGATCCAGATCCTAGGAAAAACCCTGAGAGCATCTGATCCTAATCTGACTTGGACCTCTGTGGGAACTCCTGAAGACAAAAGCAATCTGGACACTCCAATATAAAACCAAAAGAGAAAACCAAAAGCTTAGGCGAACCAGCTTTTATAGTGCAAAAAGTAAACTAAAAAGACACATCAAGTTTACAAAAAGACAGACCTAAACTTGAAGGCTTGAATCTCACAGAAGAATCAGAAACTACAAAAGAAATTCACATGTCAAAATCACAGAGAAAAAACAACATGAAAAACCAAAACAACATATTCCCACCAAATACCAATAGTCCTCTAGAGGAATACAACAAGAATCCCATAGAGAAAATTCAGGATATGGAACTCAAAAGAACAATTATAAAGATGATAAAAGAATTCAGTGAATTTAAAGAACACACAAAGAAGTCAAAGAACTGAAGGAAGATAGGGATAAACTTCCTAATGAATTCAGAAAAGAGTTAAAAATATTGAATAATACTCAGGCTGAAATGAAGAAGGAAATGAAAGACTCACTAAACCAATTAGAAACAACACTAGAAAGCCTCACCAATGGGATGAATGAAACAGAAAACAGAGTATCAAGACTGGAAGATAAAATGGATGAGCTAGACCACTAAAGCAAATATTATGAAAATTTTAAGAAATCACAAGAATGGAATATGCAGGAATTGGGTGACACCATAAAAAGACCAAGCATATGAATCATAGGCTACAGGAAGGAAAAGAATCCCAAAATAATGGCATGGACCAGATCTTCAACAGAATCATGGAAGAAAATTTTCCAAAATTAAAGAAAGACATGCCCATACAAATACAAGAAGCATACAGAACACCGAACAGACAGGACCAGAAAAGAAACTCTCCACGGCACATCATAGTAAAAACACTAAACGTACAAAACAAAGAGATAATACTGAAAGCTGCAAAAGAGAAACAAGTCACATATAAAGGAAAACCCATTAGGATTACAGCTGACCTTTCAGTGCAAACTATGAAACCCAGAAGAGCCTGGACCAAAGTGTTCCCAGTTTTAAATGACCACAGATGCCAACCCAGATTACTATACTCATCCCAAATGTCTATTATACTTGAAGGGGAAAGAAAAATCTTCCATGACATAAATAGGCTGAAAGAATTCATGTCCACAAAACAGGCCCCTCAGAGAGTTCTGGAAGCAATACAAAGAGCTGAAGAAAGGAATGACTATACCCAAGGGGTTGTGGAAAGAAATTTAATGAAGGGATAACTATGGAAAAGTACAGCCATATCAAGAATGCAAACAGAAATAAAAATGACAGGATTCAATACTCATCTTTCATTAATAACTTTAAATATTAATGGACTGAACTCCCCAGTCAAAAGACACAGACTAGGTGAATGGATTAAGAAACAAAACCTGCTGGGCATGGTGGCGCATGCCTTTAATCCCAGCACTCGGGAGGAAGTGGCAGACAGATTGTTTAAGGCCAGCCTGGTCTACATAGTGAGTTCTAGGACAGCTGAGGCTACAGGGAGACCCTGTCTCAAAAAGACCAAAAACAAAAAAGAGAAACAAGACCCATCTTTTTGTTGTCTGCAGAAAACTCACCTCACTTCCAAGGAGAGACACTTCCTTAAAGTGAAAGGATGGAAAAAAATATGCCAAGCAAATGGTACTAAGAAAGAAGCAGGTGTTTCAATTCTAATAGCTGACAAATAGACTTTAAACTAAAACTGATCAGAAGAGATAAAGAGGGCAACTTCATTCTGATCAAAGGAACAATAAATCAAGAAGATATTAAAATCATGGACTCATATTCACCAAACTCTGGTGCACTCAACTTCATAAAAATAATACTACAGGACTTTAAGACCCAGATTAATTCCAACTCATTAATAGTAGGGGACTTCAACACCCCACTGTCTGCATTATACAGGTCAATAGGGCAGAGAGTTAACAGAGAGACATCAGAGTTAAACAATACCACATATCAAATGGACTTAACAGACATCTGCTGAGTATTCTACCCAAGCACCAAAGGACATACTATCTATTCAACACCCCATGGAACCTACTCCAAAATCGACCATATACTAGGGCACAAAACAAACCTCAAGACATACAAAAAGATTGAAATAATTCCATGCATTCTATCAGACCACAATGCAATAAAGCTTAAAATCAACACCAGAAGAAACCGTAAACATCACATGAACACGTGGAGATTAAACAACACACTCCTGAATGATGAATGCGTCAAAACAGTAATTAAGAAAGAAATAAAAGTATTGATGGAACTAAATGAAAAGGACAATACAACACAAAAAAACCTCTGGGACACGCTGAAAGCTGTCCTTAGAGAGAAGTTTATAGCTCTAAGTGCCTACATCAAAAAATCGGAAAGAACACAAGTAAATGACTTAACACTGCAACTCAAGAGACTTGAAAAGCAACAACAAACAAAACCCAAACCCAGCAGATAAGAAGAAGAAGTAACAAAAATCAGGGCAGAAAATAAGGAAATGGAAATGAAGAAAATAATAAAAATAATCAACGAATCCAAGAGCTGGTTCTTTCAAAAGATAAACAAGATTGACAGACCACTAGCCCAGTTAACCAAAAGAAAGAAAGAGCACCTCCAAATCAACAAAATCAGAGATGAAAGTGGAAACATCACAATAGACACCAGAAAGATACAGAACATTATAAAGGAATACTTTAAGAACCTATATGCTACTAAATTTGAAAACCAAAATAAATGAATGGGTATCTAAAGGCATGGGAACCACCAAAACTAAACCAAGAAGAGATCAACAGCTTAAACATACCCAATAACACAAAAAGAAATTGAAACAGTAATACAAAACCTCCCGACTAAAAAAAGCCTAGTCCCAGATGGATTTACAGCAGAATTCTATCAGACATTTAAAGAAGATCTACATTCAATACTACCTAATTTATTCAAAAATATAGACTGAGGGAGAACTTCCAAATTCTTTCTATGAAGCCAGCATCACTCTAATACCAAAGCCTGGTAAAGATACAATGAAAAAAGAAACTATAGACCCATATCCTTAATGAACACAGTTACAAAAATTCTCAACAAGATACTTGCAAACTGCATACAGACACACATCAGAAAGATCATCCACCATGATCAAATCGGCTTTATCCCAGAGATGAAGGGATGGTTCAATATACGTAAGTCAATAAACATCATTAGTCGTGTAAATGGGCTCAAAGACAATAACCACATGATCATCTAAATAGATCCAGAGAAGGCCTTTGACAAAATTCAACATGTATTTATGTTCAAAGTTGTAGAGAGACTTGAACTGGAGGGAACATACCTCAACATAATTAAAGCCATATATAAGAAACCCATAGCCAATATCATTAAAAATGGAGAAAAACTGGAAGCATTCCCATTCAAATCAGGAACCAGACAAGGCTGTCCACTCTCCACTCTTCTTTAATATAGTGCTTGAAACTCTTGCAAGGGCATTAAGATATGAGAAGGAAATTAAAAGTAGTAATTGGAGATCAAATTATCCCTTTTTGTAGATGATATGATAGTATATCTAAGAGGTGCCAAAAATTCCATCAGAAAACTCCTAGAAATTATGAAAGAGTTCAGTAAAGTGGCAGGTTACAAAATTAACCTACCAAAGTCTGCAGGCTTTCCATATGCGAATAACAAGCAATCAGAGAAAGAGCACATCGAAACACTCCCCTTCACAATAGCTTAAAAAAAAAAAAAATCTCGGAATAAACCTGACCAAAGTCATTAAAGAACTTCTCTACAATGAAAATTTTAAATCTTTAAAGACAGAGATTGAGGAAGACATCAGAAAATTGAAAGACCTCCCATGCTCATGAATAGGAAGAATACTGTGAAAATGACCACCCTACCAAAATTCATTTATAGATTCAAAGTAATGCCAATCAAAATCCCAATGACTTTTTTCACAGAACTGGAAAAAAACATCCTAAGATTTATATGGATGCACAAAAGTCCTCAGATAGCCAAAGCAACCCTGAGAACTAAGAGCAATGCCAGGAGGATTACTATACCATATTTAAAGCTTTATTACAGAGCTATAGTCATAAAAACAACATGGTACTGGCAGAAAAATAGACCCATAGATCAATGGAACAAAACTGAAGACCCAAATATGAGTAAATGCAATTTCTCCACCTGATATTTGACAATGGGGCCAAGAATATTCACTGGAGGAAAGCCAGCATGTTCAGCAAATGGTGTTGGCAAAACTGGATCTCCACCTGTTGAAGAATGAAACTAAACTCAAATCTTTCAGCCTGCACAAAAGTCAATTCCAAATATATTAAAGACATCAATGTAAAGCTGAAACTCTGAAACTGTTAGAAGAAAACATTGGGAAAAACCTACAAGATACATGTGTAGGAACAGATTTTCTAAACCAGACATCAATTGCTCAGGAAACAAGGTCAAGAAATAACAAAAGGGTCCTCACTGAGCTAAAAAGCTTCTCTATATCAAAGGAGGCAATGAGGGAAACAAACAGAAAAGCCACAGAGTGTGAGAAAATCTTCACCAGTGACACATCTGACAGAGGTTTCATAACCAGAATATATAACAAACTCAAAAAACAGAGAACCAAGACAAGAAGTAGCCCAATTAAAGGATGGGCTAAGGAGTGGAACAGAGAGTTCTCAAAAAAGAAGTAAAGATGGCTATGAAGCATCTTAAAATATGTTCAACATAACTATTAATTATGGAAATGCAAATTTAAAAACACTTTAACATTTCATCTTACCCCAGTCAGACTGGCTAAGATCAAGAGAACAAAGGATACCAAATGTTGGAGAGGATGTGGGGAAAAGGGAACACTTATGCACTGCTGGTGGGGCTGCAAACTTGTTTAACCCCTGTGGAAACAGTGTGGAGAACTCTTAAAAATCTACAAATGAACCTACCATTTGACCCAGTTATACCACTCCTTGGCATATACCCAAAGAATTTATCCTATTGCAGAGACACCTGTACATCCATGTTTGTTGCTGCTCTTTTCACAATAGCTAAGAGATGGAAGCAAACTAAGTGTCCCTCAATTGACAAGTGGATAATGAAAATATGGTTCATTCATAGAATGGAATTTTACTTAGAATAAAGAAAGATGAAATCATGAAATCTGCAGGTAAATGGATGGAACTCGAAACTGTCACACTAACTGAAGTAACACAGACTCAGAAAAAAAAGTCAACAAATGTTCTCCCTCATATGTGGATCCGAGAACACACCTCTGATAAGTGAGTATGTATCCAGACATAACTACAGGAACAAGGATAATGGAAAGGAAACAGGGAGGTAAAGGAAACGAAAGAACCTGAAAGAGAAGAACAGTAAGAAACAGGCTTTAATAAGGGAGATATGAATAAGAATTGGGTTAGTTTAAGGGAGGGGGGGGAGGGAAGGGTATAAAGGACCCTAGGGAATAAAGGGATAAAAGGAGCTCAAGAGAGGTAGGACTGTAGGAGAAGGGTACTATTAAGGGAGAAAGGTGGGAAATGGGAGCATCTTAAGTGGGAAAACCATGATAGAGGGGTGAGACAATGCGAGAGATGCCTAGCTAGTTTTAAAAACCAGAGGGACCATATTACTCCAACAACCTACTGACGAATTATACATAGCTAATCAAGAAATATATGTCTAGGTAAGGTTTATCTGAGAACAATTGGTCTTTGCCCAATATTTATTTACATGACACACAGTAATTAAAAGTACCAGACTGGTGGAACTAACCTTCCTCAATGTTTAACAGACATACTTTGAGGCCTGTGATAAATTGGTCAGAAGAAGATAAAGGACAGTTTTTGCCTTTTGCCCTACTAGGTTGACTAGTTCCAGGGCACTATGAGCATCTCTTAAAATGTCCTGTAATTGTGGTGGGTCACATGTGCTTTCGATCAAGGATGCTGAGGAGACCCTACCAGATGGACTTGAACCAGTGTCCAGTCTACAAAGACGAGGGTTCACACAGAGGAAACAGTTCCTCCATGCTTCCAAGTAAAGCCAACCATAGTTGAGCAGGACCTTAGACTTATCTTCACATAGGCAGAACTGGTAAAAGAAGGGAGCCAGGGGCTCCTCCCAATCCCATGAGACCCCTGAGGAACAGATCCTCAAGCGACCTTAAGAGTAAAAGTAAATTGGTTTATTTGGGCCAACTGTATGGTCTTAAACACCCAAAAGGAAAATATAACCAAAGATTAAAGGGGTTAATATAATTTCTTAAGATTCCATATGCATAGCTAAAGGCTACATAACAAGCTACAATGCCAGATATGAGGTACCTTCTTTGGAGTTGTTGGCTAAGGTGGCCAAAGGGACTCCCAGATAGTAAACCAGCATAGAACTGGGAAAATGAACTGCAGACCCCAATCTTATCTAAAGGAATATTGACAACTGATTGCTGCTAGATGAGGAACAGCCGACCTTCCTAAAACAAAGACCTCTAGATAGGCTAAATTCACCAGATGGACAAATAGTGGGGAATGGCTGAGGTGCCAACAACACAGCAGACAGTAGCAGGGATATCAGAGTATAAGGGCTCTAG
>NW_008344644.1:3011212-3011425 GCF_000622305.1 Nannospalax galili
GGAGTCTATGGGAGGGTGCCATCTGGGAAGTGGGTGTATAGTTGAATAAGATGGTTTGGGATTTTCTGTGTGATATATACACATACACACAGAAAATCAACAAATTTTTAAAAATGTATTATATTTGAGAAGGAAGGATGGAAATTTATGTCATGCTTATTGGTAGAAGTGATAAACATTACCACTGAAATCTACCCGATGACTTTATAGACA
>NW_008344644.1:3011587-3041467 GCF_000622305.1 Nannospalax galili
GGTTAAAAAACTCATTCAATTTTATGTCTTACAGGGCTTATACTGAGTTCAATATTGTATAATTGTATTCATTCAACTGTGAACCTAGAAACTTGCAGCCACTTGTGAAAGAGATGTACTCTTGCTCTGGAATGTGTTACTGAATATGTTAAAGATGCAATGAAATGCTTCTAATCATGTAGTTATTAAAAATTAAAAAGAATCAGATATATAGAGATTAAAATGCATGTGGAAACATCTTAGTGTCAATTACATTAAAATGTATTTTTCTGTATGAAACTGTATATTTTAATAATGAAATGAAAACTTTTTTAAAGGTTAAAACCTCATTTAATTTTATGTCTTATAGGGTTTATACTGAGTACAATATTGTATAACTGTATTAATTCAACTATAAACCTAAAAATTACAGCCAATTTTGAAAGAGATGCATCTTAGCTCTGCAAATTGTTATTGAATATGTCAATGCTGTTGTAATGAAATGCTTCTTCTAATTATGTGGTTATTAAATAAATAATTTTAGAAAATTAAAAAAAATTAATATCATGATGTATACATAGTTTTTCTTTTCTTAGAGCCACCAACAGTGAAAGAAAAAAGTTGTGTTTTCAGAATATAAGTACATCAAATGAATAAGAATTTGTCTCTGTAAATACACTAAAAGAGAATTTTAATTTTGATACATTGCTAATATTCTTTAATTACAAGCTTTGTAATAATTTCATTTAATTACTAATGAATTTTAAATGAGAATCGAATGAAGAACAGTATGTAAAGTTATTGATGTTTAATATACATGAAGCTATTGTAATGTGGTTTCCCAGAAATTAACATGTTTAATTCTTATTATAATAATTGATATACACAAGACACTGTTGGACATTGTACTGTTGTTCCCTCTGATATTTGACTTGGGAAGAATATGGTTAGCTAAAATTCCTTCTGAGGGTTTATAAACAGTATCTGGCCACTCCTCCCTTGGTCCCAACAACAAACCAAGATATGATTTCAGCAAACTGCTGTCTGGTAAACCAATGAGTTCACTGGGCTTACTTACAGAGTTTATTTACAGAAGTGTGGGTGCTCCTCTCCTAAGGCCATACTGGAAAGTCTTCATCCAAGCATCAGCATCAGTGGTGGCTTCCCTACAGCTGCAGGAAATGATGAGTCTTTCTCTAGACTCCTCAGCCTGTATGCTCTTAGCCCCTCCCCCTAGACCATGTGCAACTAGGATTGACTGATTGGTGGGAGGTATGGCTGACTCTTCCTGCCCCTCCTTTCTTGCAGTGCATCATAACAGTTAACAAGCTTAGCTGTGATGATCCTAGGAAACTGGGCACAGCCTACCTTTTTTTATACGTCATACAAACCATCTTAATCATCTGTATATGCCCCCACTGGATTTCATGCGTTTTATAATATATGTTAAGGCCTATAGAGTCACTTAGTGTACCTAGACATCCCTAAGTGCTCTTCATCCACTGGAGTCTCTTCCTTAAAGATCAACTCTCCCTCATCTAGCAGTTGTCAGTTGCCAATCACTCTTTGACTAAAGTTGGGGCCTGCTGCCAATTTCCCCAGTTCTATTACATGTTTTTTTTTTTTTTTTGGTCTGACTGACTTTGCATGGGGTCTTGTGCTGACATCCTTGCTGTAAGTTCATGTAAGAAAATTCCCAGAGGTCTGGAAGAGTCTGCTTCCTTATGATCGTGTACCAAGTATGACTCTTACATTGGTCCACTTTTAAAAAGCAGTGAGGCTGCTTGTGGTTTAGTAGAAAATGATTTATTAGTCATGAAGTAGGGGTCAAAATACCTGCTAGGCAATATCTGGATTAGTCTCATAAGCTGGATTCCATCCACTGCCGTTTTGATCCCCACCCCACCCCTCACTGCTTTGGGACTAGCTCCATTCTCCCTGATTCAAGGCTCACATACACTCTGCTTAGCTAATTAGACCCACCCCACACTGTCTTCATTTCCTCCTTGGGCCTAGGCCTCCTCCTCTTACTGCCTGAGAGCTCTGGACTAGCCTGCCAGAACTTGGCCATTGGATTCCCATATATTCTAATTGGGCCTTGGCCCCTTCACCCTGCCGGAGAGCTCTTGACTAGTCAACTTGGAACCATCCTGTCCCACCAATAAAAAATTGAAAGTGACAGCCTGAAACACAGACCAGCTTAGTATTCATACCCAATCAGAAAGCAACCAAGCTACATCAACATTATAAACAGAACCAAACTTCAATTTAACAAAGGTGAGCTAGAATTTCCTATCACACACAAACCAACAAAGGAAACCCTCCACAAGACCAAACCATAAAGCAAGAACACAAATAATACAAAAAAACCAAGATAATATATTCCACCAAAGCCCACCAGTCCTACAGAAGTGTACTACAATGAGAATCACCCAAAGGAATCCCAGGATGAAGAACTAAAAACAACAATCAAAAACATATTCAGAGAATTTAATGACATTAAAGAACATACAAACTCAAAGAACTCAAAAAGGATAGAAATAAACTCCTGATTAAAGCTCAAAAAATATGAACATTCAGCAGAATGAAATAAAGAGAATTCAGGATTTTAAAATTGAGTTCACAAAAAGAAACAGAAATATTGAAGAAAACCGAAGCTGAAATTCAAATGGAATTGAAAATTTCCATAAGCCCTGGGAAGTGCTGGAGGACGAGGTGCATGACCATAAGAAAAGAGTCTTACAGCTCCTAGGACTTTGCTCTTATGAACTTACAGCAATGGTGGCAGCATGCACAAGACCCATACAAACTTGATCAGGCAAAAACCAGCATAGAGGGGCGGAGAGATGGCTCAGCATTTAAGAGAACTGGCTGTTCCTCAGAAGATCTGAGTTTGAATCTCAGAATCCACACAGCAGCTGACAGCCTTCTGTAACTCCAGTTCCACAAGATCTGACACCCTCTTTTGTCATCCATGGGCACTGCACGGCGTGGGTGCACTTACATTATTGCAGCCATAACACTCATATACATAAAACAAAAATAAAATATAATAAAAAAACAGCATAGAACTGAAGGGAAGGAGGCCACAACTTTGGTGAGGAACTATTGGCAGCTGATCACTGCTGGGTGAGGGAGGGTTGATATTATTTAAGGGAGTGATGCTAGACAGTCTGACCAGGCTGGAGTGGATGAACTCATACCAAGGGACACCTGGGTTCACAGGCTTGATTCTATAGGCCTTGACATGTGTGACAAAATGCATAAAGTCCAGTGGGTGGGCTATGAAGGGATGCAGATAGGGAAGAGGGCTAAATATGATTAAGATATATTGTATAAAATTCACAAGCAGAATGAAAGAAATGGAAAACAAAACATCAAGACTGGACAATACAGTTGAAGAATTAGACTGTTCAAAGCAAAAAATGTAAAAGTTTTAAGAAAACATAGGGATAGAAATGTGAGCAAATGTGGGCCATCATGAAAAGACAAAATCTACTCATAGAGCAAGGAGAAGAATCTCAAGTCAATGGTATGGACCAGATCTTTAAAAGGATTATAGAAGAAAGTTTCCCTAATTAAGGAAAACACGTCTATGCAGATACAAGAAGCACACAGAACACCAATTGGTCAGGACTACAGAACAGAAACTCCTGAAGGAATATCATAGTAATGTACTAACTGTGCAGAACAAAAAGTGGGGACTGAAAACTGCAAGAGAAACACATCAAATTACACATAGGGGAAAACTCATCAAGTTGTGGCTGACTTTTCAGTGCAAACTATAAAAACCAGAGGAATCTCTACACCTAAAGCTCATGGAATATAGTGGAACAGAGGGTAGAGTATGAGTTTTTCAAGTATTCCCTTATAATTTTCTGCATCCTTTTGGTGTCTGTTAGGATGTTTCCCCTTTTGTCTCTGATTTTGTTGATTTGAGTTTGCTTTCTTTCTTTTGGTTAGCTAGGCACTGAGTTTATCTTGTTTGTCTTTTCAAAGAACCTGCTCTTAGATTCTTTCTATTTCATTGATTCTTGCCCTGATTTTATTTCTTCTTGTTTCTTGGGTTTAGGTTTAGTTTGTTATTTTTCCAGCATCTCAAGGAGTAAAGTTATTTCATTTATTTGTGCTCTTTCTTATTTTTTAATGTAGGCACTTAGAGCTATAGCTTTTCCTCTTAGGACTGCTTTTAATGTGTCCCAGAGGTTGTTGTGTTATCATTTTTATTTAATCTCAGAAATCCTTTTATTTCTTTCTTGATTTCTTCTTTGACCCATTCATAATTAAGTTTGTTGTTTAATCTCCAAGTTTATAGATACTAAAGCTTCTTTTACCGTTGATTGAAAGTTTTTTTTTTTTTTTTTTTTTCACGGCAATTTGATAGAACACATGGAATTACTTCAATTTTTGTATTTGTTGAAGTTTCCGTGTGTGCTCCAGTATGTTATTTATTTTAGAGAACATTCCATGGGCTGCTGAGCAGAATGTGTATTCTATGGCACTTGGGTGTAATATTCTGCAAAGATCTGTTAAGTCCATATGATGTATATATCATTTAGTTCAGATGTTTCTCTGTTCATCTTACTGCAAAGATTCTTGCACAGCCATGTTTGTTGCTGCCATTTTCACAACAGCTAAGCAATGGAAACAGCCTAAGTGTCCCTCAATTGATGAATGGATAATGAAAATTTACACTACGGAATTCTATTCAGCAGTAAAGAAAAACAGAATTTGCAGATAAATGGATAGAACTAGAAGCTGTTATACTAAGTGAATTAATAGACTCAGCGGAAAAAAAGTGACTTATGTTTTCTCTCATTTGTAGATCTTAGCTCCAAACCAGATGTGAGTGTATATCCTATTGTCACTTTTGGCGACAGGAAAATGGAAAAGAACCTTGAGAGTAAAGGAGAAGAAACCTGGGAGCAGCAGATAGTAGGAGGCAGGCGTTATAGAAGGAGAAATGGGGAAAGGGGGGATATTTTAACTGGGGAGGGAGTGTGAAGGGTCATACAGGGGGAGTAAGAGGAGTGATAAATAACTCTTAGATGATGTGAAAAACCAGAAGGAAATGTATTAGTTCAAAGCTCTACTGAAAACTACACATAGAATAAATACACAAGTATATATATACTGAAGACTGTGTAACAAAAAACACAGTGCCAACAGGAGAAACCTCCTTTGAGTTGTTGGTCAGGGGAGTCCTAAAGACTCCCAAAATAACACAAGCTATTGTCACAGTCCTTGATTGCCCCCAAAATTTGAAGAAAAGACCATATTGCTGAACACAGGCCATACTTCAGACACAGTACAAGGAGCAATGGAGCTGGAACTGACTTGGAAGCCTCCTCCTCAAAGACTAGCTATCATAGTTTTAGAGGATACTATGCAAGCTGCTAAGGGAGAAACTCAATCAACAGTTCAAGCCCAGCTTTAAACCATAATAACCACAAAAAATGACTAGCACAGCAAACCATAGTGGTGCACTAGTGGCACTTTTATCTTGGTAGTGATCAACAGCTACCTAATTGGAATTAAAAGCCACTCAGTGGGAGAGAGCTTATGTGTAATAATGTCAACATAGCCAAATACACATGGGGGGGGTCATAGATTCTAGAGAAAAACTTACCATATTCCTAACCAACATAATTTCTTACTCTATTCTAAATATTCAATCTCATACTACAGACCAGTGCACCTCTCACTATCCATCAAAGAAGCTTCTTTTGGCAACAGTTGGAGTCTAGTTGTGGTGGTTTGAATGAGAATGTTCCCCACAGGCTCCAAGTATTCACATTTTTCCTCCAGTTGGTGGCACTGTTGTGGGAGGTCTTAGGAGGTGTGGTCATGCTGGAGGAAGCAAATGAGGCATAGTCACATGTGAGATGTCTCAGAAGTTACATGTCATAAACTCTACAAAGTATGCCCTTAAAAAAATCTTGACTTTCATACAGAACATCCCAAACAATCTTATTCATCTATATACCCACTTCCCAAATGGCACCCTCCCATAGCCTCCCCTCCCCCACTGAGCTCCTCCTCTACTGAAGCCTATGTACTCTGTCATCCCTGTTACTGTCCACTGTGTTGTTGGCACCCCTAGCCGTTCCTTGGTGTTTTTCCATCTGCTGAATCTAGTCAGCCTATGTAGAGTTCCTGGTTTTAAAACTGTAGCACTCAGTCACAATGCTACGAGTGACAGAAAATTAGAATAATGTTTTTCAAATCATAAAGATACTCAGGGTGTCCAATGGATGTGTGATACTTCCTTCTAAATTAATATCTGTGTGAGGCTGTATTTTATTTTTTATCCTGGAAATATACACTCTGTTACAATATATTAAATGTAATAAAGTAGTGCTCATCTGTCTTCTGTCCATATTAACAATAAAGGATTTTCACACATGTAAATAGAATGACACATATATATATGTATATATATATATATATGTAGATACATTTGTTTTGCTTTGAAGAACGTTATTATCATCTAAATATTTAATTTGGATTCATGTTAAACTGAATTTACTATTCTGTTTTTGCAAGTATTTATATTATGTGTGAACAACATGAATAAGTACGTTCTTTCCTTTCACAATGCAGCTTCTGGGGACTGGACATAGATTTTTAGGCTTGATGGCAGTGCGCCTCCCCATTGAGCCATCTTTTTGACCCTGTGATTTTTTTTTAATTCTTTCATTAAAATAAATTAGTAAATATGCTGCATGTGCACATTTCTGGGCATGTGCATGTGGAAGACAAAGGTTGAAGTTGAGTGCCTGCCTCTGTTGGTTTCCACTTTATATTTTGAGACAGGATATTTTATTGTGCCTAGACCTTCTTGAATTGCTACACTGGCTGATCAGCAGGCCCTGATGATCCACTCGTTTCTGCCTTTCAGAACTGGGATTAAGGTGTGAGCTGCCACACCCAGTTTTTTACATGGATGCTTGGGATCCAAACTCAGATATCTATGCTTCCAAAGCAAGCACTTTCCCACTGAGCAGTCTCCTCAGTCCCTGTTAATTTTTTTTTTTTTAAAGTTCTAGACTTCTATGCTTCTGTGGTAAACACTAACAATTATACTTTGCAAAAGGTTCTTTGAGGTCCTCAGAGATGTTTTACTAGGCTGTATATTAGCAGCAGCTTTAGTATAAAAGCAAGTTCCACTGTAAGGTGCAGCAGTTTCCCAGGTACCACGCATGGGTAGTTAGTTTCACATAGTATCAACATTACTCACTAGAATGGTGTGTTGCCACTACTGATGAAACTCCCTCAATGCACCATCACCCAAAGTCCACACTATCAGTCCTCTCAATGTCTCTGTCCCATGATTTGAGCAAATGTGTATTGATATATAACTACCACCACAGTAACATGGAGAGAGGTGTCACTGCCTCAAGTATCTTGTTTGCTCAAATTATTCATTCTTTTCTCCTCTCTAAACATTGGCAGCTCCAGAGTTTCTTACTATCTCCAGTTTGCTTTCCCAGATGTTATATATAGACTCATATAATGTTAATCATTGTCACTGTGACATCTAAGCTATCCTTTTTTCTTTTTGATAACTCATTTCTTTTAGTAAATAATATTCACTCTCTGAAAGAGCCCATTTGGATTGCTTCAAAGTTTTATCAACTGCCAATAAAGCTAATACAAACAAAAATCAACATAACACTGATCAAGTAATTATAGAAGCTATTTAAAAAACACAAATATGAAAATATTACAAAAAAAGAAAGTAAGGGTTAGGTTATACTCACACATAAAGCTTGGTTCTTTGTGCTTTCTCTGAAGTCAGGCATTACATAACTATTAGAACATATAGAAGTTACCAAGCAATCATTGTTTGCATACAATGTTAGGGTTAAAACTTAAGTACTGAGATATATATGTGAAAATCTATTACCTTTAATATTTTTATATTAAAGCCTAATGTCTGGGAAGTATAATCCTTTGAACTCTTAAAGAAATATACTGATCATTTTAATTTTTGGTTCTACTTTCCTTTTGGATGTTTAAGACCATACCATTGGCCCAAATAAGCCAATTTATTTTTATTCTTCAAGCCATTGGAGGATCTGTTCCTCAGGGGTCACATGGGCTTGGGAGGAGCCCCTGGATCCTTTCTTTTACCAGTTCCATCTATGTGAAGATAAATCAAAGGTCCTGCTTGACCGTGGCTGGCTTTGCTTGGAAGCACAGAGGAAATGTCTTCTCTGAGCTGACCCTCCATTTTGTAGACTGGACACTGGTTCAAGTCCATCTGGTGAACAGGAGGACGGGTGACTCACCATAGTTACAGGACACTTTGAGAGCTGCCCTATAGTCCCCTGGAACTTAGTCAACCTTGATGGGAAAAGAGCAAAAACTGTCCAATAAGTCCCTCTGACGAGACTAGTATAGGCCTCAAAATATGGCTGTTAAACATCTAAGAAGGTTAGTTTCATCAGTCTGGTACTTATAACTACCATGTGCTATGTAGATAAAACTTGGGCAAAAATCAAACATTCTCAGATAAACCTTGGCTGGACATATATTTTGGTCCTAAAACTAGCTGACTAAACCATGACTTTAGAAATTTTAATATTATGTGTGTATTATTTTTGTCTCATCCTTTATATATCATAACAAACCTACACAGAGCTTCATCTCTTGCTTAGGCTTTCTCATTTTTCTGTCTATTTTGGGAAATATCTCCATTTTCATATCCTTTTAACATCTTTTAAATTCTCATTTTCTTTTTTAATAATTATGAAACATAAAACATTAACAAATACATTTTCCATCTGTTATGAGAATTCTTTTCCTG
Source organism: Nannospalax galili (assembly GCF_000622305.1). Taxonomy (NCBI): domain Eukaryota; kingdom Metazoa; phylum Chordata; class Mammalia; order Rodentia; family Spalacidae; genus Nannospalax; species Nannospalax galili. The sequence continues at coordinate 3,020,379 of NW_008344644.1, forward strand.
GGGATAGTAAGCAACGCTTATCCCCTTTTAAGGTTCTAGTGTCAAACCAATGTATGACTAAAGTTTTCATGGGGAACCAATGAATTTACTGAGCTTACTTACAGAAATGACTGAAGGGTTGCTTTGGTATATGAGTGACCTGGGGGTATGCATACCGGAAAGCCTTTACCCAGCATGGATCACGCCTTCTCTTCCTAGCCTTCCCCAGACTATATACTTTAGTCCTCCCTGAATCCAGGAGACCATGTGTGATTAGGGCCAAATTACACACAGTTGTTTGGGAAAAGTGGCTGGATCTTCCAGTGAGGGTTTGCTGACCCTGCTTGCCCCTCCTTTAATGAAGGAGAACAACTGTCAACAAGCCCAATTGTGACGATGTTTAGGAAGCAGGCCAGCTGAAGTCGTGATGATGGTAGTTATTTCACACAGAAGAGACTGCTTTACAGCATCATCTTATTAAAAGAACATGGAATATAAAAGGACTTGGTGCTAGGATCCACAAATGAGAGAGAACATACACCTTTTGTTTTTCTGAATCTATGTTACTTCACGTAGTATAACAGTTTCTAGATCCATTCATTTACCTGCAACTTTCATTATTTCATCTTTCTTTACTGCTGAATAGAATTCTACTGTGTAAATATGGCACATTTTTGTTAACCACTCATCAGTTGAGTGGCACTTAGGTTTCCTCCACCTCTTAGCTATTGTGAAAAGAACAGCAACAAACATGGTTGTACAAGTGTCTCTACAATAGGATGAGTCCTTTGGGTATATGCCAGGGAGTAGTATAACCGGGTCATATGGTAGGTTCATTTTTAGTTTTTTAGTTCTCCACACTGTCTTCCAAAGGGGTTGCACGAGTTTGCAATCCCACCAGCAGTGAAAAGAGTGTTCACCTTCCTCCACATTCTCACCAGCATTTGTATCATTTGTTCTCTTGATCCTAGCCAGTCTGATCAGGGTAAGCTGAAACATTAGGGTGGTTTTAATTTGCATTCCCCTAATTACTAATGATGTTAAACACTTTTTTTTAATTTTCAAATTTTATTTTCAAGTTTTTTTTTTTTTTAGAAGCATTTCATTACAGCTTTAACATATTCAGTAACACATTCCAGAGCAAGGATACATCTCTTTCAAAGGTGGCTGTAAATTTTTAGGTTCACAGTTGAATTAATACAGTCATACAATAATGAACTCAGTAAAAGCCCTGTAGGACATAAAATTGTATTAGTTTTAACCCTTTAAAGAAGATCTCCACTTCATTTTAAGATATGTTGTTTCCTACATTTTTTTCAATAAAATATTTTTTTTTTCAATTAGAAGAAGCATTTCATTACAACAGCATTAACCTATTCAATAACATTTTTCTGAGCTAGGGTACATCTCTTTCAAAATTGGCTGTACATTTTTAGGTTTACAGATCAATTATTATGCTTATATAATCTTTAAGGTGTTTCTTAGCCATCTTTATTTCTTCCTTTGAGAATTCTCTGTTTAGATCTTTAGCCCATCTTTTAACTGAGTCATTTGGTTTCTCAATTCTTTGTTTTTTGAGTTTTTATATATTCTGGATGTTAAACCTCTGCTAGTTATTTAAACAATTATTTCTCATTGATGATTTTGTTTTTAAGCAGAAAGTGCTGCTCAGATTTAAGACTTCAAATCTTGGTCTCTAATACTGTAGCGCCCACCTGTAGCTAAGGGAGACAACCTGTTATTGTTCTGAAATGATGATTAGATTTATTTTCTCCCCCATCTAGAAGCATTTGAGAGGGAACTCATACTGATTCTAGCCACTCCAACGGCTATCAAAGTGCCCGAAAACAAATCCTAAGTCCATCACTCTCAAGTCCAGCCTTGGCAGACAAAAGAAAAATGAAGAGGAAACCAATAGAGGGATGCTTTTGGAAACTCTCATCAAGGAATCCTTATGGACTTTGATATGAATATTTGAAGTTTGCCCTGTTCTGACTCTTTCTCTGGTTCCCTGTCTAGAACTTGTAATGCTAACTACTCTTGTCTTTACTTCTCCTTCACATCCCCTATTCACCAGTCAAGGGCTTTCTTTTCTCCCTATAGATAAGAGTTATGCATTTTGGGAGCCTTTTAGACCACTGAAGGGGTACCCCAATTGCCTCACCCTGCATCCCTGTTCAGCATGGGAAGAAGCTAGAGCGGTCTGTATCCCGATTTTTGGGATTCCTTTAGATTGACCCACTGAAGGGGTACCCCAATTTCCTCACCCTGCAACCCTGTTCAGCATGGAAGAAGCCAGAGCGGTCTGTGTCCCTATTCCCTATTGGCAATTTGGGTAACCTCTTCAGAGGATGGTGTGATAAGAATAGGAGGTAGGAACTAGCTAAGCAGTTAAAATAAAAAATAAAAAAAAAAAAAAGACCTCAAAGAAAAGTAGCCAGTTTCTTGGATAAAAGTCAAAATGTCCCTGGGCCCTTAGCAACATATTCTGTTCCAAAGGCCAAAAAAATGTCCAAAGTATTTGGGAGCTCTCAGATTAGAAATCCCTAAAAGATTTTAGGGTTACCTCTTCAGAGGGGGTAATGTTAGAGTGGAGGGAGTGGGCATGGATTTGATCAAAACACCGTATATGCATGTATGAAATTCTCAACAGAAAAAAAGTGATGGGGAGATATGGGAGGGGTTGGAGGGGAGGGAGTGGGCATGGATTTGGTCAAAACACCTCATATGCATGTATAAAATTCTCAGTAAAATTTTTTTTACAGTTAAAAAAAGTGTCTTACAACCATAATACCATGTCCATTAAAGTCATAAGACAAAGACAGGAGCTAAAGAACACTGTAAAGAAGACTAATTACTTTTTATATGAATATATGTGTGTATACATATATTTATATATAAATATATATATATATACACACACACATATATGGAGCTTGTTCAGCAGCATGTTTGTGTAAGACTTTTTCAAAAGGTCTTTAGTATTAGTTATCAGTCTCCTCATTTCCTCCTGTATTTTCCCTTCCATTCCCCATGCCATTTAACCATTCTTGTTCCATTATTCCTCTTTCCCCATTTATATCACTGTATTCTACCTTGCTAGTTTCCTGGTGTCTATGAGAAATCTGAATGAAGCATACAATCTAAATATTCAAAGAGTTTAAATCGAGTTGAACTATAACGGGCCAACAATGCCCGTACTAGGTACTACAGGCTAACAAATAAAAAGTCTTGGGCAAGGAGTGGGTTGCTTATTTTGGAGTTGTTGGCCATTTGGTTTTCATAGGCCCTCAAACATTACAAGTTATTGCCATTGCTCTCGGTTGCCCTTCAGAACTTGACTAAATGATTTTGTTGCTGAAAACAGCACATACTTGAGTCATAGAACATTGATAAATCAAGCTGATTCTCACCTTGAAGTGTCATCCCCACTGGCTATTTTTCATGGTATTGCAAGGTGCTATGCATCATCCTGGAGAAGAAAAGTAATCATCAGTCTTACTCAGTTGTGAACCCTATGAACTACAGTAACCACAGGCTTGGCAAGATATGCCCAATTGTGTGCTAGTAGCACAAATGTTAAAGGAGTTACCAGCCACTTTCTGATGATAAAGGCCTCACAAAATGGAACCCATACCCGGCATCATTATCAGGTGAAGAACCTGTGACTAGACAGTTCACAGACCTTAGAGAACGTACTACTGTTACTCTGCTATATGGACGTAATATGAAACCAACCCTAATGACTTACAACTTTACACTTAGAATAATGCATCTTTCAATCCTCATCAGACAACTTCTTTTTGCAGTAGATGAGATTAATACAGAGACCCACAAATGGTCAATATGAAAAGAGTAAGAAAAGACAGGGTGTTCCGTCCTAAATAGGACATCTATACCAGACCCCTCTATTCGAGGCTCAGGAATCTTTGCAGATGGGTGAGCATAAAGATTATAATAGCCTTAGGCAGTGGATAACTACAATAAAACTGTATTCTAGACAGAACAGGACAGTTGAATATATGAACCCACTGCAATTGTGGCAGCATGTTCAAGACTTGTGCGAGCAGACCAAATCTCAGCATGGAGGAAAGAGGTGAGCAGGAAGTCCCACCCCTAGGTGAAGAACTATTGCCAATTGTTAGCTGCTTGGAGAGGGTGAATTTTTTTTAAAGGTGTGACCTCTGATAGTCAAACACACTCCAGTGAATGACTTCACACACATAAATACCAGGACAATGGAAATTGATCTCCATGAGGACAAAAATTAGACATTATATCTAATGCTACTCTTGCTATATATAAAATAGATACATTAAATCAGATGAGGTGTAGCAAGGGGAAGTGCAGGTAGGGGAGGGAATCTAAATATGAAATATGTATATCATATGAAAATTTCAAAAATTCAATGAAAATTATTTTTTAAAAAGAAGGCACAAGATAGCCCCTGCCAGATTTTATGCATCCTCTCATATGTGTTAAGGCCTATCAAGTCAAGATTGTGTCCCAGATGTCTCTTGCTGTGATTTCATCCACTGGTGCATGGTCAAGCTACCTAGCATCACTCCTTTAAAGGACCTAATTTTGCTAAAATGGAATTTAATTTTTCATTTTCTTTATAAAGATGCAATTTAATGAAGAGACTATAAAAGTAAAAATAAAGGGATGAATTAGTTTCAATAAACATTTTAGACACACTTTATTTTTAAAAATCTCACAGGTTGGGGCTGGAAAGATGGCTCAGCAGTTAAGAGCACTGCCTGATCTTACAGAGGACCAGGGCACGCATGGGGTGGGGTGGGGGGTTGTTTCAGCACCCACATGATGGCTAACAACTGTCCATAACTCCAGTACACCTTCTGGCCTCTGAGCCACTGAATGACACAGGAGCATTTACACACATGCAAGCAATACACTCATACACTAAAATAAATAAATGAATAAATAATAAAAAAATAATTGTCACAGGTTAAGGAACAAAATTAAATATTAAGAGATTGACTTATCACTTTAACACTACATTTTAATTTCAATTCTACCATCAGCTTTAAAACATGAGGAAATCAGGATATACACTCACATCTAAAATTTGGAGCTAAGATACACAAATGAGAGAGTATATGTGGCTTGTTTTTCTGAGTTTGTGTTACTTCACTTAGTATAACAGTTTCTAGTTCTGTCCATTTACCTGATAATTTCATGATTTAATTTTTCCTTACTGCTGAGTAAACTCCATTATGTAAATGTACCACATTTTGATTATCCATTCCCCACAACTTGCCCTTCTGGTGAATCTAGTCAGCCTATCTAGAGGTCTTTGTTTTAGGAGGGTCAACTGTTGCTCATCTAGCGGTAATCAGTTGTCAATATTCCTTTGGATAAGATTGGGGTCTGCTGTTCATTTTCCCAGTTCTATGCTAGGTTACTATCTGGGAATCCCTTTGGCCACCCTGGCCAACAACTCAAAAGAAGGTATCTCCTGCCTGGCACTGTTGTTTGTTATGTAGCCTTTAGCTATACATATGGACTCTTATGAAATTATATTGGCCCCTTTAATCTTTGGTTATACTTTCCTTTTGGGTGTTTAAGGATATACAGTTGGACCAGATAACCCGATTTATTTTTACTCTTAAGGTCGTTTGAGGATCTGTTCCTCAGGGGTCACATGGGCTTGGGAGGAGCCCCTGGCTCCTTTATTTTATCAGTTCCACCTATATGAAGATAAGTCAAAGGTCCTGCTCGGCCATGGTTGGCTTCACTTAAAAAAATAAAAATAAAAAATAAAAATAATAATTCTTCAAAGCATAAAAATTTTCTCCTTAAAAATTGGTGGATGTGAAAAACATTTCCATTGAAATCTACCAGATGACTTTATATCCATGCTCAGATGCCAAGGATCTCAGAAAGTAACTGACTGTGACTAATAATAATCCTATCTATAGAGATTAGAAATGCATGTGATCTTAGTGTCAATTGTATTGAAAAATGAATTTTTCTGTATGAAACTGCATATTTTAATAGTGAAATGGAGATCTTTTTTAAGGTTGAAAACCTTATTTAATTTTATGTCTTATAGGGTTTATACTGAGTACAATATTATATAACTGTATTAATTCAACTGTAAACCTAAAAATTTATAGCCAATTTTGAAGGAGATGCATCTTAGCTCTGGAAATTGTTATTGAATATGTCAATGCTGTTGTAATGAAATGCTTCTTCTGATTATGTGGCTATTAAATAAATAACTAAAAAAATCAAAAACTGACTCCTAAAAATATCAAATGTATGTGCTCAGTCACTAAATGCTATTTTAAACGCAGTACTGATAAAGAAAACAAAACAACAATCAAAAAAAAAAGAATCTACGCACCATTAACACAATGCACTATGGTAGTTTTATAAGATTTTTGCCCCACTATCTGAAGCTATGTCTGGGATGGGGTTGCTTCTTCCCCACTGTTCTTTATCAGCCCCTTCCTTTTAAGTCTTCTTTGAGCCAATCATTAATGACTGGAACATTTTATGTGAACTGAACTCATGGGTAAATTCTGAAAGTCACAAGTGTTTTGCTTTAGCAGTACAAAATGCACTAAAACAGATGTTGATTTAATTCATACGGTAATCATAGATAAAATACACAAAAGCAATGCTTACAAAAGAAAAGCGGAAATGAATTTTAAAATTTCACTATGAAAAATCAACCAAACACAAAAGATAGTAATGCAGGAAATTAGGGGCTAAAAGATTTTCAGCGTGTAAAAATACAAGTAGAATGTATCAGAGTTCATTCCCTATGAATAATTTTGTGTAAATGTATTAAAACTTTCTCTCAAAAGACAAAGATTAAAAGAATTGATGAAAAAGAACATGATCCAACATCTACTGTCTGCCTGAGACTCATTTTAGATCCAAAGATAAAAATATATAAAAATGAAGGGGTAAAAAGTGCTCCAAGTAAACAAAAACTAAAAGAGAGCAGAGTCATTAATAGAATAGACTTTGATACAAAACAGTTGCTTGAAACTAAGTATATTATATATCTTAATGTAGCAAGAAGGTTTATCAAGCATAAAAATTTACTCAGAGGAGTGTTAATTTGCTTCCCTATTGCTGTAATAAAACATTTGCTTCTCTATTGGTGTGACAAAATCAACTTGGGGAGGAAAGGCTTCATTTCATCTTAATCTTTCAAGTGACAGCCCATCACTGAGGGAAGTCAGGGCAGGAATTCAGGGTAAGAAACTGGAAGCATGACCATGAAAGAACACTACTCACTGGTCTGTGCCTCTGGCCTACGCTTCTGCTTTCTTATATAATCCAGGACAACCTGCCCAAGGGTGGTACCACTCACAGTGGGCTGGGCCCTCCCACATCACTCAAGAATCAAGAAAATACCTTGAAGACATGCCCACATTTCAATCCAATGGAACAAAGTTTCCAGTGACGGCACCTTTACCCCAGGTGTGTAAAGGTGACAATGGAAACCAACCATGACAAGAAGCTATCAAAACACATAAAGAAAGCAGCTGGCAGAATTGAAGAAAGAAATGGACAGGTCTACATATTACAATACTTAACTTCAAAATTTTTCAGAGTACGGAAGGAAACAGGATTTAAACAAAGTAAAACTCAGCAATATTTGTAGATATAAGACAAATAATTGACTCAATAAAAACAGATGTGACCTTCTCAAGTGCACATGGAACATTTTCCAGGATAGAATATATATCATTTACTTTACAAATTAACTCTTAAAACATTTTATTTTACTTTATTTTATTTTATTAATTAAAAGGCTTTACCCTTCAAAGCTATAATCCACATGACACTAAGCTATAAATATGTCTCATTGTGCACTTTCTTAACAAGGAATTACAGTTTCCAGTGCTTAAAAAGATAAAAAACAAATAAATAATGAAATTAGTTACATGCTCTACCACTGGTATGAAGAGATCAAACTGTTTTGCTGACTTATGTAGCCTTTTCCACAAAATGAAAACCATTCTAACCTTACCAAAGAAACAGGAAAATACAGGAAGAAATTAAGTGAGCATGGTGTGGGCTCCAAAGATCACACTATGATTCTGAACTAAATGTTCAACACAAACGAATCTATAGACAATTTCTGTGACTATGTATTTATGCTGAAAAAAATCCTAAGCAAATGTATGGAAGTTCAGCCTTACCTTCCCTATCAAACATATTAGGATAAACTACAGGTCACATTTCCTTCAGTATATCAGCTGACCACAGTGCTCTAGCATTGCCACTTGGAGAATCCAAGAAAGTAGTGGTCATTCATCCATAGTCACTCACTCACTGTATACCTTTAGTTGTCAACTTGACATATCTGGGTAGAGGGAGCCTCAACTGGGGAATTTTCTCCATTGTATTGACCTGTGGCCATATCTGTGGGGCATCTTCTTAATTATTGAGTGATGTGGGAGGGCCCAGCCCACTGTGAGTGGTGCCACCCCTGGAAGGTTGTTCTGTATTTTATAAGAAAGATGAGAGTAGATATCCACATCAGCAAACACCACTATCACCTTAACTCCAGATGCCTCAGTCCAAACACAAAAACGTAAACGATATTAATGACCCAAACAATACATCTCCAGAAATCAGTACACCCACTGCAATGTCCCTTAAGAAGCACAACTTACTTGTGGCACAAGACAATGATTTCAATAAAATCAATTATAAATATGTTCAATGAGTTCAAAGAGGGCATGCATAAATTCTGGAATGAAGACCATGAAAATCCAACAAATGGCTGAATGAAATGAAAATAATTTAAGACATGTAATAAGAATTTAATAAGGAAATTGAAGTTCTGAAGAGAACCCAAACTGAAATAAAACTTGAAATGAGAAACTCATTCAGTGAAAAAAAATTGGTGAAAAGCCTCCCAATAAAACAAATCACATGGAAGAAAGAATATCAAGCCTCGGAGAAAAAATAGTAGAATTGGATCATAAAGTCAAAGAAAATGTTAAATCTAAAATACCCAGAAACCGAAAGTGCAGGTACTTTGGGATACTATTAAAAGACAAAATCTATGATTCCTAGGTTTAGAGGAAGAAGAAACATGAGTTAAACACAGCACAGAAAAAAATATTTATTATTATTATTTTTATTATGTGTGTGTGTCTGTGTGTGTGTCTGTGTGTATGAGTGTATTGCCTGCATGTATGTGAGTGCGCCTGTGTCGTGCAATGCCACAGAGGTCAGAAGAGGGCTTCAGGTTCCCCTGGAACTGGAGTTAAGGAGGGTTCAGAGCCACCATGTGGGTGCTGGGAATCGAACCCAGGTCCTCTGCAAGAGCAGTCAGTGCTCTTAACCACTGAGCCATCTCTCCAGACCCAGAAAAATATTTCCAACAAAATCATAGGAGAATACTTCCTAAATCTAAGGAAAGAGATTTGGATCAAGGTACAAAGATACACAGAATACCAAATAGGACCAGAAAAGAAACTCCCACCTCACATAATAATCAAAACACTAAATGTACAGAAGACAAAGGATAAATAAATAAAGCTGCAAGAAAGAAAGAACAAATCACAGATATAGGCAGACCTATCAGAATAACACTTTCAAAGCAGACTCTGAGTATAACAGAGGGGCATGGAACGGTGTTTGACAAATTCTTAAAGACCATCGATACCAACCTATTTTTTCAATTATATAGACATCAGATTAAAACTAGTCAGAAGAGATAGGGGAGCACATTTCATACTTATTAAAGGAAGAATCAATCAAGAAGTTAATCCTAAACATATATGCACCAAACATAGGGGTCCAGAATTTCATAAGAAAAAACACTCTCAGATCTAAAGTCACAGATTAACTCCAACACAGTGATAGTGGGTGGCTTCAATGTCCCACTCTCACTAGTAGACAGGTCATCTAGACAAAAACTAAACAGAGAAACCCTGGAGTTAAATGACATTGTAAATCAAATGAACCCCACAGACCTTCATAGAACATTCCACCAAAACACCAAAAAATATACTTTCTTCTCTGTAGTCCATTGAACTTCCTCCAAAATTGACCACATATTAGGACACAAAGCAAGTCTCAAAAAATTTAAGAAAACTGAAATAACATCCTGTATCCTATCTGACCACAAAGGAATAAAGCTGGATACCAACAGCAACAGATATGAAAACACACACACACACACACAAGTCATGGAAACTAAACAAAACACTGCTGAATGAAAACTGGGTCAAGGAAGAAATCAAGAAAGAAGTGAAAAAATTCCCAGAATTGAATAAAAATGAAAACACAACATACCAAAATCTATGGGACATGATGAAGAAAGTCCTAAGAGCAAAGTTTATAGTGATAACTGCCTACCTCAGATAATTAGAGACATCTAATATTGATAACTTCAGTTCATCAATGAGGGATCCCAAAATAGCAATTAAGAGCAGGAAACTGAAACACAGACTCTAGAGGATAGCTGCTTACTGATTTGGTTCCCTGGCCCGCTCGCAACCTGTTTCGTTATACTGTTGAGCTGTGGCAGGCTTGCTTGTTTACTTAGAGTTTGTGTTTTGCACACCAGTACCTAATCTGCTAAGTCAGGAGGAATGTGTTATATGGTGGAGTTCACAACAAGTATTTGACCACTCCTTGACCCTCAGATACAGGTGGGAAAAATAGCTGTTGAAACTAATTGAGCTAAGCAAATGGTGGCTATCTCTGATGTTCTTCTGTATAAAAAGGCTGAGCTGGAATAAACCGGGGCTTCAGTCTCTACGGACAGTCCTCTCAAGTATCTTTTCTCTGTTTCTTGTTTTTTCTTTCAATCCTCAGTCCCCCTTTCAGGTACTGTCCATCTTTGCTGGTTGGCACCGGAATTATACAATACAGGACCACATGCCTAGGGGTGACCCCCCCATCACTCAACAATACAGAAAATTCCCCACAGACTTGGCCACAGGCCAGTCCAATGGAAACAATTCCCCAATTGAGGCTCCCTCTACCCAAGTGTGTCAAGTTGAGAACTAAAAATATTCATCACACTTCATAATTCTTAGGGTGACATATTTTTAAAAAACGCAGAATACCCTAAGTTTTGAAGTTATTAGAGTTAACTCTAACTTAGGTTTCAGAGATGTAGATTTGTGTGATTTAGGTGAGAATGTTCAAAGGTGACTATACCATGAAAAACTATATGGCAGTTTTGGAAACTAAACAAAACACTGCTGAATGAAAATTGGGTCAAGGAAGAAATCAAGAAAGAAGTGGACATATACCCCCAAATAATGGAAAATAGAAAGGACTAGGGATATATGTCAGCATTAGAGCACTTCTGGAGGAAACCCAAGGATCTGGGTTGAATCCTCAGTATTGGGAGAGAAAGAAAAAATCAGATTTTAAAGAGATTGTCATGCATCCATGTTCATGAGAACATTCCAATAGCTAAGTGTAGAAATCTAATGTGGAATCAATCCAAAAGTCCAAAGTAAATGAAACATGTCATAGATATTCACCTGTATACCATGTTCATCCATATAAAGGAAAGAATCCCTATGCCACCTCCAAATCCTTTTCTGTTCTAGAATCTTTTTTTCTACTAAGTTTATACTGTGCCCTTGACTTAGTAAGGATTAGCTAAACAAAGGGATGATATTTGTAATTCAGGGGCACAAACTATATCACATTTTCACTTTAACAAAAAAATTGAAATTTTATTCCAAAAAATTTTTTGTCCTGGGTAATAAGCTTAAAAGACATCATTCCTTAAGAAATAAATTCATGAGAAGATTAAGTCAAACTTAGAAAATCACTATTTCAGCCTAGTATTTAGAGGATTACCAAAAGAAAAAAAATCCCAGTACCTATTTCAGCAGCTTCCTACTGAGATGAAATATTGTTCATTTCCTACACCTACATTCTCCATGAAAATCTCACTATATGTAGGGGGCTGTGGAAAGCACATTTTTTTTTCTGCCCAGCACAGCCTCCTTTTCTTTTTTAGGATAATGAAATAGCTTTGGAAAATGATTGATAATTTCCTTATGCCTGAGTGTGACAGTCACGGGGCAGTAACACAATGGAAAGCAGCCAATAGGATTGCTTGGTTTTAGTTACCATTATTAGTAAGGAATTGGTATGTGATAGGGACCAGACTAGAAAGAAGTTCACGAAGGACACTGAAATTAACTATTAAAACATTAAAGGGGAAGGCTGGAGAGATGGCTCTGCTGTTAAGAGAACTGGTTGCTCTTGGAGGGGACCTGGGTTTCATTCCCATCACCCACATGGTGGCTAACAACTGTCTGTAAGCACCAGTTCCAGAGGAATTCGACACTCTCTTCTGACCTCCTTGGGCATTGCATGACAAGGATGCATTATATACTTGCAGGCAATACACTCATACACACACAGAAAAGTTAAATAATAAGTAATTTTTTTTGAGACAGGCTTTCCCTGTGGCCCCAGCTGGCCTGGAACTCACTATGTAGACCAGGCTGGCCTCGAACTCACAGAGATCATCCTGCCTCTGCCTCCTGAGTGCTGGGATTAAAGGCATGCACCACCACGCCAGATGGTAATAAAATATTTTTAAAATTTAGAAGGGAGATTGATGATAACTCTTATTTGTTCAGTTTTTCAAATGTCTTACTATTCTCAAGAATCTGTAAAAGTGTGTTTCACAAAAAATAATTGTTATATTCTGAATGTTGAAAGTGATTGTATCATGTATTTATGTATTTAAAATAGGGAAGAAAACAGAATGGAAGACATCCAGGTGTGTGGCTATCTTCAGAAGCATTTTGCATACATTATTTAAACATTTTTAATAAAAATTTGTAACAAAATATTTGAAGACAGAAAACAAATACTAAACAAATGACTACAGATCTCCGAAAATGGCTTTCTCAGAAGCCAAACATCTTAAAGCACAAAGTGTTGTATTCTACTAATGAGGAAGACTTTCCTGTTATCATCCATAGAGAGACAAGAGGAAATGGCATTCTATAAAGAACAGAACATTCAAAATTATACATAAATACATAAATATATATCAGCTCCTAACTTATTATCATTAAATATAGCTTGTTGTCAAATGAACTTATTATAATTATTATGACAATAAAGTTTTTATGATACATTATTATAATAGAGTTTATGGTCATTACATGCAGATATTAGAAGAAGGCTCTAATATTTTAATTTTAAGGTTAATTCTAACATGATTGAAATGCTATTACTAAAATATTGCTACTAAAAATGTTTTACTGAAATAAAGAAGTATCCGGTACTGGTCCCTGCTTAAAAGAGATCATACTGATTAATCATTTTTTCTTTTAATCAAGAGTCTTCAGATATTGGAGAGAGTTTATATCAGCATGTCAGTATTATTTAATGAAAATAAGAGGATTGGTAAGTTTCAGCTAATTGCAGTAAGACATCTTAAGGACTCCATTATTGGGGCTTCTTACACACACACGCACACACACACACACACACACACAATCCTTAAAGTATGTACACACAGCATTCATTGACATTTCATTTGGTTTCCATAGCTCTGAGGTTTTGTGTCAAAATCCCAGTAGTTCCTGCAATTTAGACTAGAACTTGGCTCGTGGCTAAATGGACAGTGAAAAAAGACAACCTACTACAGAGATACTTGCTCAAATCATGTTTGTTGCTGCTCTTTTCACAGTAGCTAAGCAATGCAAAACCTAAATGACCCTCAACTGAAATGAATAATGAAAAAACATACATTTTCATAATGGAGTTCTACTCAGTAATAAAGAAAAAGAAAACAAAATTTGCAGGTAAATGGATAGAACTCTTACACTAAGTGAAGTAACAGAGTCAGAAAAAATAATCAATGTATATTCCTCATTCATGGATCTTAGCTCTAAATCCTTAGATGTAAGTATATATCCTTATATAATCACAGGAATCAGGAAAATGGCAGGGAACCATGGGAGTAAGAGGAAGAAGGAACTGAGTGGGGGTTAGTAAAAAACAAGTGCCAGGAAAGGGAAAATGAGGCAAAGAGGGATACTTTAAGCCAGGAGGGAACAGGAAGGGCTATAGCAGGGGGAAAAGAGGAGAGATAAATAATACACAGGTGGTTTGAACCACAGGGAAAATACTAATTCAAATATCTATTGAAAAACATATAAGATATATATGAAAGAATGTGTACATCTGAAGACCAGATAACAAAAATCACAGTGCCAGGCAGGGGGACCTCCCTTTGACTTGTTGGTCAGGGTAGTTCAAGATAGTCAAAATAACACAGGCTACTGCCATAGCACTTGATTGCCTCCCAGAACTTGAAGATAAGACCCTATTGCTGAAGACAGGCCATACTTCGGACACAGGAATTGGAGCAATTGAGCTGGAACTAATCTGGAAGCCTCCTCTTTGAAGACCAGCTTCCATAGTGTCAGAAGACACTATGCAAACTGCCAAGGGAGAAAACCAATCAATGATTCCATCTGCCTGTAAAGTCTATAAACCACAACCAAGACCAGCCCAGTAAATTATCTCTATTACTGTTTTTATCTTGGGGGTAATCAACAGCTGTCTAAACTAACTTAATGCCTGCTGAATGGAAGGGAATTCATGTGTGGAACTGAAACATAGTCAAATACACTTTACTGGAGAAGTCATAGATCCTAGAGAAAAATCAGCTTTTGTCATACCTCTTGACCAAAGTAATTTCTAACTGTATTCTAAATATGTATCCTTATATTTCCAGACAAGTGTACTTCTCACCACTCATCAACGAAGCTACTTGTTGTAACAGATAGAGAATATTAAAGAGTTCCACTACTGGTCAATGCAGAGAGTAAGTGTTTGTGAATTTCCCAGTCCTAAGTGACACATCTACAATGCAACCTCTACATCTAAGGCTCAGAAAATTTAGGGCACAAGTGGTATAAGGAATAATAATGCAGCTCTCAACTTTTACCAGCAAAGCTTCTTCATGCACAAGATGATGATTAACCAAGAAAGGCACAACTGGTCAAAGTGCAGAGAACTTATCTTTAAATAGGACACCTACATCAAGTAGCTGCCACACAAGACTCTGTGTATGACACACATCTAAGGACATTTAGGAACACAAACTTGACTCGATAGTATTTAACATATATGACAGAGCACATAAAATCTGGAAAGATGTCTGTAAGAGGGTTGCAGATAGTGGAGAGGATCCAAATAGGATTAAAATATATTGTATGAAACTCACAAATATTCAATAAAATTTATTTTGAAACAAAAATCTCAATGCATAATATTGCTCTATGTATTCTATGGAAAATTTGAATCAAATGAAGAATATTGATATTCTCAAAAAGAAACCATGGAAAAAGTGTGGATTTGAATCACCAGCTTCTTTTCCCAGTTCAATTTTTTGCAGTGGTAAGTTAAGTCCTCAAAATGAGTGCACTTGAAGGAAAATCCATGCAGAGATGAGAAAAACAAATAATAAACAGCCCTGACTGCTGATGATGCTCAAACTATTAGTAAAATTCAGCCTGATTGCTAAGATAAAAAGCCATGTTTGTAGTTCACAATGGAAAGCACTTCCAGCAGATCTCAAGTACATAGCTGTAAAACAGATTGCAATGGCTATTTGCATCCCTTGTAGATATAAATGAATACTGATAATATTTCATAATATATTCTGGATTTGGATTTGCATAACCATTGACTGAAGTCAATTCCACTAATGCTATCAAAAAGTACCAAAAAGCTGGTGAACAGTTTGACCTTCCTATTACATTTTTATAAAGTCAGGGCATTTATTTCATTTACTATATGATATGTTGACATCTTAAGAATGAACCTATTCAAAAGTCTTTTCATACTACTTATTGATTTTTTTCCAAACAATGGATTAAAAGGAAAACAGAATAGACAAGAAAAATATCTTTCTAAAAATATGGCAAAAGTTGGTAAAGGATGTAAGAGCTGTATTTTGTTTGCAAATTCAATTGAAGAAACAAAATGCATTCTCCGTCTTAGATAAAGTATTATAGTTTTATAGTAGAATTATGAAACTAGGGCTGAGGAATTATATATAGAACTTACGTATGTAATTAGTTTATCTTGTTGGTGCTGTGCCTAATAAGTTTTGGATCGAGGTTAATACTCTGAACCCAAACCCCACAGGCTGCCATTATTTACCAACAAAATTCAGTGTTTATTAAGTTAAACATAACTGTCAGAATTCCAAAGGAATTATGGAATCCTTCCTTGCCCACACCTGGCCAAGTTGTGAGTCACTAATTCACTTGTCATATACATACCTTCTCTGACTCTTTGAAATTGAAAATAGATTAAAATGACAGCACTAGTACAGTGTATCTAGATGTGGCAATTTGAATAACCCAGATGGCTAGCCCAGAAAAACTTCAAAAATAAAAGTTTTAAATAAAATTAATAACAAATTGAAGGATGTCATGACAGTAGTTGAAGGGAAAACTACCAATAATCAATGAACTATTTTAAGAGATTCTAACATAAGCTCAATAGGGGCTTAGAACAAGAAAATAGTTGACTTATTATATGCTTAGTTTCAAAGTACCTTGGGGGAAAAACTTTGCTTCATAAAACTTGTTCTTAATTTAAAAACTCAAGAAATTATCTGATCAGCCAGACATGTTGGCACATGTCTTTGACCCTAGTACTCCGAAGGCAGAGGCATGCAGATCTGTGCAAGTTAGAAGCCAGCCTGTTCTACATAGCAAGTTCCAAGCCAGCTGGGGCCAGAGGGAAACCCCGTCTCAAAAACCAAAGACAAATCCAAACTAAAACAACAACAACAACAAAAATAAACAAACAAAAGAAGTCATCCGGTCAATAGACAACCTAATGAGCAATTGTGAGCATGGTGTATGGCCTTGTGGTGAATGAACAGAGAGGCTATACCTACGACTATGGAACAATTCTAATGCAACCATGCCCTAATTTCACAAATCATAACTATTCTCAAAGACTTGTGCCATAAAGCAGTTAGAATATATATCCAGATGAATTCAGAAAATACTGATATTAATAATAATGGAAATGAACATTATGTCACTATTAACAGTAATAATGAAGATTTAATGGCAATAGAATATCTCCTCACAATGTTGAGAAGCTAACACACTGAGCTAGTGTTATGTGTGGATACATATGAATGAAGAAAAAAACAGATTTTAACATATTCAAAGGGGAAAAGAATTAAATAAGTTGATAAGGTTCTTTTTCTAAAATGAGAAACCCTCTATCATAAATGATTATGAGAAGTGAAAGCGGTATACAAACACCCTTGTTCTTGTGGGCTCAATATTTTTGGCCTTAAATTTACTTTCTTATTCTTGTACAGTGGTCAATGCCTAATTGCAACCTCACTTTTGATGTATCATGTAGTATTAGCCATTTCAAAAATAAGAAAACTTTAAAAGGATACTACTAGTAATTGCCTTGTACTGTTTGCTTTTAATTATACTAAAAAAAAAATAGCCTTCTTGGATCAAATAGGACACCTTGACATGATCCTGTTTTAGGAGAGTATTCAAAGAGGGCAAACCAACTAGAATTGTGTCATGATATTGACAGAAAGGAAAGTGGATGATGTATCTAAATTAGTAAACAGAATCAAGGATGTTAGGTATACTAATTCAACAGGAAGTCAAGGAATTATCACAAGGGAAGCTAAAGAGAAAAAAGCTGCCCAGAGGGTAATTTTAACTGGAAAACCCCAGGCTGCAGGGATTCTCCTGAGTAATGTTAGGATCATGACTAAGTATTCATCTTTATTTTCATGCAGTTCATCTTATGATAATCATACAAATTTTAATGCGCTTCCTATGATAAATACTGCTTTCAGGATCTCTCTGTCTCTCTCTCTGTCTCTCTGTCTCTCTCTCTCCTCTCTCAATATTTATTATTATGTAACAAGAAAAGGAAGATACATCACCAAGATTTTAAGATCTTAAAATAACAGAGACAGGGCATTTTAGTTTGCTAATAATTCTATAACAGAATACTACATATCTGTGGCATTACTACATTGACATTTCAATCACCTGAACAAAAACCAAGACTCTTAAATTTAGTTTATAAGAGTAAGCCCAGCTAGATTCTAAGCATCATGTCTACGAGTCAGGATTCTCAATCCAGAGACAATGGCCCCATGGAATGGAGCCTGATAGCGGCATCAAGAGTAACTGAAATAAGATTGTTGATAGCTTTGATGACATCAATCTCTCAAAATCCCTCCTCCATGGTATTTATGCCTATGGTTTTGAGAAACCCTCTGCCATCCAGCAGCAAGCCATTCTTCCTTGTATCAAGGGTTATGGTGTGATCGTTTAAGCCCAGGCTGGGACTGGGAAACCAGCTTCATTTGCCATATCCATTTTGCAGCAGATTGAATTAGACTTAAAGGCCACTTGGGCTTTGGTTCTGGCACCCACTAATGAATTGGCTCAGCAGATACATTAGGAGACTACATGTGTGCCTCTTGTCATGCTTGTACATAGGGCAAAAAGCAGCGGTTACATATGAATATAATGTGTGACACCTAATAAGACCTTTGATCATCAGTGTCAAGATCAAATGCATTGAGTAGTTAAATTAAAATCCCTTCTAGATGTTACCTTGATGAAGAAAACATGTTTGAAGAATATTGTAAATGGATCAGTAATAAGTAGATCTTGATTCTTAAATAGTCATCAGATATGTCCCTTATATGACAGGCATATGTAGATGAGGAAGGAAACAATTAATTATACTTAATGCAAAGCTACAAGAAAATGGCTATTATTAAATTGGTCTGTTGACCTTTTAAATAGTCTTTATTGAGCTTTTGTGCATTTCATACAATAGTTCTTAATCAAATTTAGATCCCTTCCCCCATCTATGTGCCCACATATAGCCCCCGACTGGACATCATGCATTCCATCATACATATTAAGTCCTATCTGGTCAAGCATTTGTACCCAGATGTCTTTCAGTGGAAATTCATCCACTGGAATCTAATCAGCCTATCTAGACCTTTTAAGGAAGATCTACTGTACGTCACCCAACAGTAACCAGTCACCAATAGTTTCCAAGCTACGGTTGGCCCATTGCCCATTTCCCTCACCCATTTCCCTCTCTCCACTCCAGGCCCTTGTCTGATTGAGTCTGCATGGGTTTTGTGCATGACTCCACCACTGCTGCAAGTTCACATGAGCAAGTGTCCAGTAGCCTGAAAGCTTGTTTCCTTGTGTTCATGGAGCAACCCCAGCTCATACAACTGTTTTGCCCCTCTTCCATAATGGCCTCTTATTCTCTACAACTTATCCAGTTGTGGTCTTCTGTGTGCATGGCATTCTGTTATATAAGAAAGCTTTGCTGATGAAAGTTGAGAGACATGCTAATATTCTCTCCATCCTGTTTTGCTACATTTCATGAGCCTTAGACATATAGGTTCTACTGTAGATATGTCACCTAGGCCTAGAAATCTCTCAGACATACATTTTCTGTGAGATCAGTTTTGGAACTCAGCAATAGTCTCAATCTGTTGCAAAAAGAAGCTTCTTTGATGAGTATGTACAGTATATTTGTCTATAAATACAAAGATCCATATTTAGTAAATGCTAAGGAATTTTATTTGTCTAGAGATATGACAGAGATAGGGTTTTCTTTAGGATCTATGACCTCTCCAGCATGTGTGTCTGGCTATATTTACAGTGTCACCCATTAGTTCTTCCCACTGAGAGGGCCTTAAATCCAATTACATAGCTGTTGCTTATCCCCAGATAACAGCTCCACTACTGCACCAATAGAGGTAGCTTGCTGAGCCAGTCATTATGGATTTTAGGCTTTAGGGTTTGGTTGGACCATTGATTGACTTTTTTCCTTTAGCAGCTTTCATAAAATCCTCTAGAACTATGAAAGCTAGTCTTTAGAGAGGAGATTTCCAGGTCAATTCCAGCTCCATTGCTCTAAGTCCTGTGTTTGAAGTATTTCTTGTCTTCAGTAGTAGGGTCTTACCTTCAAGTTCCAGGTGATTACCAAGAGCTCTGGCAATAGCCTCTGTTCTTTTGGGAGTCTCTTGGACTACTTTGACCAACCACAGGAAAGGAGGTCTCTCCTGTCTGGCACTGTGCTCCTTGACATACAGTTAGTTCCCAGGTATACACATGCACTAATGTTCAGACACTATATATGAATTTCTCAGGGGGTTCCTGGGCCAACACATTTCCTCTGGCTTCCCATGACACCCAAACTCCATTCATCTCTCTTCTCCCACCACCACCACCCCATCCAACCTCCCTTGTCCCTCCTCAATCCAAGTGTCCCATTTTCTTAATTCTAATTGAAGATTATATTTCAATATATAATCTGGAAGACACACGATTTTCAAACTATAGAAATACATATCTTTAAACTATATAGTTGTTACTCATTATCTTTAATTTCCAAGGCATTTTTACCATTCTGTTATCGTCTAACCTGGCTTGACTGTACTTTACTTGGAAAATCCAGACTATACACAAATCTTAATTGTATCCCAAACCAAAACTAATTCTAAAGAACACTGACATTAGGAATCCAAGCAAGAATATGTCAGCATTTTAGGTTCTAGAAAGTGATCCAGCTTCCATTTATTTCAGTGAGAATAAAGGAAATGAAATATAAGAGGTCAACTGAAAAGGGTGGTACATACTTGTAATCCAGGCACCCAGAAGGCTAAAGCAAAAGGATCACAAACTAGAGGCCAGCTGGGCCAACATAAAGAGCCTGACAGAATCTTATGCTTGACTAAATACTAAATCACATAGGAAAGAAGGGTTAAAGTTACTATGTTGTTCAATGATGTATGATAGAAACAGTAGAGTAGCTTCCTTGTTTTAATTTTTTTAATATTTTGATTTTTAAAAATTATTTATTTAATAACCACATACTTAGAAGAAGCATTTCTTTACATCAGCATTGACATATTCAATATTCATTTTTTGAGCTAAGATGCATCTTTTTCAAAATTGGCTATAGATTTTTTAGGTTTACAGTTGAATTGTTACAGTTATACAATACTGTATTAATTCAATTGTAAACCTAAAACTTTACAGCCAATTTCCTGAGCTAAG
>NW_008344644.1:3041732-3043776 GCF_000622305.1 Nannospalax galili
GATGCAGCTTTAACATATTCAGTAACATACTCCAGAGCAAGAGTAGATCTGTTTCACAAGTGGGTGCAAGTTCCTAGGTTCACAGTTGAATTAATAGTTATATATTATTGAACTTATTATAAGCCCTAGACGACATACAACTGGGTGAGTTATTAACCTTTAAAAAAGATCTCAATTTCATTTTAGAATATATTGTTCCTTGCAGATAGACTCATTGTTTTTGATACTAACACTGAGATGTTGGCACTTGCATCTCATCTGCATGTATCTGAATATTACTACTAATAATCTGTTGCAATTGGATCCTTGGCACCTATGTATGAGTAAAATCATCGGGCAGATTTCAATGGTATTGTTTATCACCTCTACTAATTAGCATGATGTAAATTTTGATGATTCCTCCTCAAATATAATACATTTTTTAAAAAATTTGTTGATTTTTTTAATTTGTGTGTGTATACCACACAGAACATCCAAAACCATCTCATTCAACTATACACTCACTTCCCAGATAGCACCCTGCCATAACCTCCCTCGCTCTATTAGAGCCCTTATACTCTGATATCCCTGTTATTGTCTGCTGTGTTGTAGACACCCCCACCCATTCCGACTACTAGCCCTTCCAGTGAATCTAGTCAGCCTATCTAGAGATCTTTGTTTTAGGAGGGTCAGCTGTTCCTCTTCTAGCAGCAATCAGTTGTCAATATTCCTATAGATAAGATTGGTGTCTGCTGTTCATTTTCCCAGTTCTATGCTGAGTTACTATCTAGGAGTCCCTTTATCCACCCTGGCCACCAGCTCAAAAAAAGGTATCGCCTGTCTGGCATTTTCGCTTGTTATGTACAATTTAGTTATACATATGGACTCTTAAGAAGTTTTATTGGCCCCTTTAATCTTTGGTTATATTTTCCTTTTGGGTGTTTACAGCCATACAGTTGGTGCAGATAAACCAATTTATTTTTACTTTTAAAGGCATTTAAGAATATATTCCTCAGCAGTCACATGGGCTTGGGAGGAGCCTCTGGCTCCTTTCTTTTACCAGTTCTGCCTATGTGAAGATAAGTCAAAGGTCCTACTCAACCATGGGCTGGCTTCGCTTGGAATCATGGAGGAAATGATTCCTCTGTGTTGACCCTCCTCTTTGTAGCCTGGACACTGTTTCAAATCCATCTGGTAGGATCTCCTTGGCCTCCTTGATCAAGAGGACACAGTGACCCACCACCATTATAGGACATTTTGAGAGATGCTCATAGTCCCCTGGAACTAGTCGACCTAGGAGGGCAAGGAGCAAATACTGTCATTTATGTCCCTCTGACCAAATTAGTATAGGCCTCAAAGTATGGCTGTTAAACATCTAAGAAGGTTAGTTCCACCAGTCTGGTACATTTAATTACCATGTTCCATGTAGATAAAGCTTGGGCAAAGACCAAAGGTTCTCAGAAAAGTCTTTCCTAGACATATACTATATTTGGTGATCTAGTCATAGGAGTAATATGGTTCCCTCTGGTTTTCAAAACCAGCTAGGCATTGTTTATCTCTCACATTGTCTCACCCCTCCATCATGGTTTACCCACTTAAGGTGCTCCCATTTCCCCCCTTTCTCCCTTACTAACACCCTTCTCCTACGGTCCTATTTCTCTTGATCTCCTTCTTTCCCTTTATCCCCTAGGTTTTTGTATAGCCTTCCCTCCCCCCTCCCTAAACTAACACAATTTTTATCCATATCTCCCTTATTAAGGCCTGTTTCCTACTGTTCTTCACTTTCAGGTTCTTTCTTTTCCTTTACTTCCCTGTTTCTTTTCCATTTTCCTGGTTTCTGTAGTTATGTCTGATTATGTACTCATTTATCAAGGTCTGGTTCTAGGCTCCACATATGAGGGAGAACATATGTCAGTTTTTTTTTTCTTAGTCTGTGTTACTTCACTTAGTATAACAGTTTCTAATTCCACCCATTTACCTGCAAAGTTCATGATTTCATCTTTCTTTACTGCCGAGTAAAACTCCATCGTATACATGAACCACATTTTCATTATCCACTTGTCAA
>NW_008344644.1:3043812-3046216 GCF_000622305.1 Nannospalax galili
AAGGAGCAGCAACAAACATGGATGTACAAGTGTCTCTGCAATAGGATGAGTTCTTTGGGTATATGCCAATGAGTGGTATAACTGGATCAAATGGTAGGTTCATTTGTAGTTTTTTAAGAGTTTTTCACACTGCCTTCCATACGGGTTGAACCAGTTTCCAGGCCCACCAGCAGTGGATGAGTGTTCCCCTTTCCCCACATCCTCTCCAACATTTGATATCATTTGTTCTCTTGATCTTAGCCAGTCGAACTGGGGTAAGATGAAATCTTAAAGTGTTTTTAAATTTGCATTTCCATAATTATTAGTGATGTTGAATGTCTTTAAGATGTTTCATAGCCATCTTTACTTCTTCATTTGAGAACTCTCAGTTCAGCTCCTTAGCCCATCTATTAATTGGGTTGCTTCTTGTCTTGGGTCTCTGTTTTTTGAGTTCGTTATATATTCTGGTTATTAAACCTCTGTTGGATGTGTTGCTGGTGAAGATTTTCTCCCATTCTGTGGGTTTTCTGTTTGCTTCTTGGGATGTCTCCTTTGATGTACAGAAGCTTTTTAGTTTAATGAGGTCCCATTTGTTAATTCTTGCCCTTGTTTCCTGAGCAATTGATATCTGGTTAAAAAATTCTTTCCTGAGCCTGCACTACTATCCTCAGGCCTCTTGGGGTAAGTCTATAATGCAGCTCTCTGCACCGGGACCCCCTAAGCCACATTCACCCTTCCATCCCCCGCCCTCGCCGTTCTATACTCCTAGTTTGAGCCCTGCGCCATTCCTAGTCTTGGGGCCCCAGACACCTGGGGAACCAATACTGCTTCCTGACCCTTCTCACGCAGAGCAACCCAGTCCCTTTCTTGGGCTCCAGGAGTACCACTTCTGGCCCTGGCCCCACCCTCACCTCTCTCTGCTTCCCTGGGCCTGCACCACCGGCTAACTCTCCTAGCCCAGAGGTTTAGTTTCATTCTTCTACAAGTGGAGATCCAGTTCTTCCAGCACCATTTGCTGAACATGCTGTCTTTCCTCATTCCCCCCCACCGCACCCCCTGCTCACCTTTCTATACTCTTAGTTTGGGCCCTGTGCCATTCCTAGTCTTGGGGCCCCAGACTTGCTCATATTTGGCTCTTCAATTTTGTTCCATTGGTCCATGGGTCTATTTTTGTGCCAGTACCACGATGTTTTTATGACTCTGTAATACAGCTTGAAATCTGGTATAGTAATCCCCCCGGCATTGCTATTAGTGTTCAGGGTTGTTTTGGCTATCTGAGGTCTTTTGTGCTTCCATATGAATCTTAGCATAGTTTTTTCCAATTCTGTGAAAAATGTCATGACGATTTTCATTGGCATTGTGTTGAATCTATATATGACTTTTGATAGGATGGTCATTTTCATGTCCTGGCCCCATCCTCACCTCTCTCTGCTTCCCTGGGCCTGCACCAATGGCTAACTCTCCTAGCCTGCACTACTATCCTCAGGCCTTTGGGGTAAGTCTATAGCGCAGCTCTCCGGCCGGGATTCCCTAAGCAACATTCACCCTTCCATCCCCCCTCGTCGTTCTATACTCCTAGTTTGAGCCCTGCGCCATTCCTAGTCTCGGGGCCCCAGACACCGGGGGAACCAATGCTGCTTCCTGACCCTCTCACCCAGACCAACTTAGTGCCTTTCTTGGGCCCCAGGGGCACCTCTTCTGGACCTGGCCCTGCCCTCACCTCCCTCTACTTCCCTGGTCCTGCAACACCTGCTAGCCTCTTCCTGGGGCTGACAGCCTCTTCTTTCCTTCTCTTGTATTATTGCTCTTGCAAGGGTTTCAAGTACTATGTTAAAGAGAAGTGGGAATAGTGGACAGCCGTGTCTGGTTGCTGATTTCAATGGGAATGCTTCCAGTTTTTCTCCATTTAGAATGATGTTGGCTGTGGGTTTGTTATACATGACTTTAAATATGTTGACGTATGTTCCCTCCAGTCCAATTCCCTCTAGGAATTTGAACATAAATGCATGTTGAATTTTGTCAAAGGCCTTCTCTGCATCTATGTGGTTCTTGTCTTTGAGTCCATTTATATGATTTATGACGTTTACTGACGTACGTATATTGAACCATCTCTGCATCCCTGGGATAAAGCCGACTTGATCATGGTAGATGATGTGTATGATGATGTGTGTCTGTATGCAGTTTGCAAGTATCTTGTTGAGAAATTTTGCATCTATGTTCATCAGGGAGAGTACTCTGTATCCTTTTTTCATTGCGTCTTTAATACTGGCTTCATACAGGGTATATTGTATAACTGTATTAATTCAACTGTGAACCTAAAAATTTTATAGCCACTTTTGAAAGAGATGTAGCTTTGCTCTGGAAATTGTTATTGAATATGTTAAAGCTGTAATGAAATGCTGCTTCTAAAAAATAGGAAAAAAAA
>NW_008344644.1:3051239-3054852 GCF_000622305.1 Nannospalax galili
TCCCACTTGTTAATTCTTGCCCTTGTTTCCTGGGCTATTGGTGTCCAGAAAAAAAAATTCTTTCCTACACATATATCTTGTAGGTTTCTCCCAAAGTTTTCTTCTAATAGTTTCAGAGTTTCAAGCTTTACATTGAGGTCTTTGAGCCATTTGGAATTGACTTTGGTGCATTGTGAAAGATAGGGGTTTAGTTTCATTCTTCTACAAGTGGAGATCCAGTTTTGCCAGCACCATTTGCTGAACATGCTGTCTTTCCTCCAGTGAATATTCCTGACCCTTTGTCAAATATCAGGTGGCTATAATTGCATTTCCTGATATTGGGGTCTTCAATTTTGTTCCATTGATCTATAGGTGTATTTTTATGCCAGTACCATGTTGTTTTTATGACTATAGTTCTATAATAAAGCTTAAAATCTGGTATAGTAATCCCCCCCAGCCATTGTTCTTAGTGCTCATGGTTTTTTTTGGCTATCTGAAGTCTTTTGTGCTTCCATATGAAACTTAGGATAGTTTTTTTCCAATTCTGTGAAAAAATGTCATGGGGACTTTGATAAGCATTGTGTTGAATCTATAAATGACTTTGGGTAGGATGGTCGTTTTCAAATATTAGTTCTTCCAATCCATGAGCATGGTATGTCCTTCCATCTTCTGATGTCTTCCTCAATTTCTTTCTTTAAAGATTTAAAATTTTCATTGTAGAGCTCTTCCATGTCTTTGGTCAGGTTAATGCTGAGATATTTTATTTTTTTTTGCAAGCTATTGTGAATGGGAGTGTTTCCATGTGCTCTTCCTATGATTGCTTGTTATTAGCATATAGAAAGGATACACATTTTTGTAGGTTAATTTTGTAAACTTCCGCTTTACTCAACATGTTAATAGTTTCTAGGGGTTTTCGGTTGGAATGTTTGGTGTCTCTTGATATAATATCATATCACCCGCAAAAAGTGATAATTTGATCTCTTTTTATCCAATTATTACTCCTTTAATTTCCTTCTTTTGTCTTACTGCTCTTGAAAGAGTTTCAAGCACTATGTTAAAGAGTAGTGTACATAGTGGACAGCCTTGTCTGGTTCCTGATTTCAATGGGAATGCGTCCAGTTTTCCTCCATTGAGAATGATGTTGGCTGTGGGTTTGTTATATATTGCTTTAATTATGTTTAGGTATGTTCCCTCCAGTCCAATTCCCTCTAGGACTTTGAACATAAATGCATTTTGAATTTTGTCAAAGGCCTTCTCTCCATCTATTGAGATGACCATGTGGTTCTTATCTTTGGGCCAATTTATATAATTTATGATGTTTATTGACTTATGTATATTGAACCATTCCCTGCATCTCTGAGATAAAGCCGGCTAGATCATGGTTTGTGTCTGTATGCGGTTTGCAAGTATCTTGTTGAGAATTTTTGCATCTATCTTCATTAAGGATATGGGTATATAGTTTTCTTTTTTGGTTGTATCTTTACCCGGCTTTAGAGTGATGCTGGCATCGTAGAAGGAATTTGGAAGTTCTCCCTCCATTTCTATCTTTGTGAATAAATTAAGTAGTATTGGATGTAGATCTTCTTTAAATGTCTGATAGAATTCTGCTGTAAATCCATTTGGTCCTGGGCATTTTTTAATCGGGTGGTTTTGTATTACTGTTTCAATTTCTTTTTGTGTTATGGGTCTGTTTAAGCTGTTAATCTCTTCTTGGTTTAGTTTTGGTGGTTCCCATGCCTTTAGACATCCATCCATTTCTTTTAGGTTTTCAAATTTAGTAGTATATAGGTTTTTAAAGTATTCCCTTATAATGTTCTGTATCTTTCTGGTGTCTGTTGTGATGTTTCCCCTTTCATCTCTGATTTTGTTGATTTGGAGGTGCTCTTTCATTCTTTTGGTTAACTGGGCTAGTGGTCTATCAATCTTGTTTATCTTTTCAAAGAACCAGCTCTTGGATTTGTTGATTCTTAGTATTTTTTCCTTTTTTCAGTTTCATTAATTTCTGCCCTGATTTTTGTTATTTCTTCTTGTCTGCTGGGTTTGGGTTTCATTTGCTTGTCTCTTCAAGTGTGTTGAGTTGCAACATTAAGTCATTTATTTGTGTTCTTTCCAATTTTTTGATGTAGGCACTTAGAGCTATAAACCTCCCTCTAAGGACCGCTTTCAGCATGTCCCAGAGGTTTTGTTGTGTTGAATTGTCTTTTTATTTAATTCCAGGAATGCTTTTTTTTTTTCTTAATTTCTCTTTTGACCCATTTATCATTCAGGTGTGTGTTTTTTAATCCCCCTGTGTTCATGTGGTGATTAGGGCTTCTTCCAGTGTTGATTGTAAGCTTTATTGTATTGTGGTCTGATAGAAGGCATGGAATTATTTCAATTTTTGTTATTTGTTGACGTTTGTTTTGTGCCCGAGTATATGGGTGATTTTGGAGAAGGCTCCGTGGGGTGCTGACTGGAAAGTATACCCTTTGGTGCTTGGGTGGAATACTCAGTAGATGTCTGTTAAGCCCTTTTGATATATAGTATTGTTTAATTCAGATGTCTCTCTGTTAACTCTCTGCCCTGTTGACCTATCCAGTGAAGACAGTGGGATATTGAAGTCTCCTACTATTAATGAGTTGGGATTAATCTGGGTTTTAAAATTCTGTAGTATTTTTTTTATGAAGTTGGGTGCACCAGAATTTGGTGAATATATGTTCATGGTTATAATATCTTCTTGATTCATTATTTCTTTGATCAAAATGAAGTGACCGTCTTTGTCTAATTTAATTAGTTTTAGTTTAGAGTCTATTTTGTCAGGTATTAGAATTGCTATACCTGCTTTTTTCTTAGTGCCATTTGCTTGGTATATTTTTTTTTCCATCCTTTCACTTTGAGATAGTGTCTGTCCTTGAAAGTGAGATGAGTTTCTTGCAGACAAAAAACGATCTGTTTTGTTTCTTTATCCATTCACCTAGTCTGTGTCTTTTGACTGGTGAGTTCAGTCTGTTAATTTTTAAAGTTATTAATAAAAGATGAGTACTGAATCCTGTCATTTTTATTTCTGTTTACATTCTTGACATAGCTGCACATTTCCACATTAATACCTTCATTGGATTTCTTTCCTCAACCCCTTGGGTATAGTCATTCCTTTCTTCATCTCTTTGTATTGCTTCCAGAACTTTCTGAAGGGCTGGTTTTGTTGACATGAATTCCTACTGTCTATTTATGTCATGGAAGATTTTTCTTTCCCCTTTGACTATAATAGACATTTTGGCTGGGCATAGTAGTCTGGGTTGGCATCTGTGGTCATTTAAAACTTGGAATACTTTGGTCCAGGCTCTTTTGGCTTTCCTAGTTTGCACCAAAAAGTCCATTGTAATCCTAATGGGTTTTCCTTTATATGTGACTTGTTGTTTCTCTTTTGTAGCTTTCACTATTGTCTCTTTGTTTTGTACATTCAGTGTTTTTACTATGATGTGCCATGGAAAGTTTCTTTCTGGTCCTGTAGGTTTGGTGTTCTATATGCTTCTTGTATTTGTATGAGCATGTATTTCTTTAATTTTGGGAAAATTTCTCTAAAATCCTGTTGTAGATTTGGTCCATGCCATTATCTTGAGGGACTTCTCCTTCTTGTATGCCCATGATTCATAAG
>NW_008344644.1:3054949-3102217 GCF_000622305.1 Nannospalax galili
GTCCACTTTATCTTCCAGTCTTGATACTCTGTTTTCCATTTCATTCATCCTATTGAGGCTTTCTCCAGTTGTTTCTAATTGGCTTACTGAGTGTTTCATTTCCTTCAATATTTCAGCCTGAGTATTCTTCAATATTTCTAACTCTTTTCTGAATTCATTCAGAAGTTTATCCCTATCTTCCTTCAGTTCTTTCATTTCTTTGTGTGTTCTTTAAATTCACTGAAATCTTTTGTCATGTTTATAATTGTTCTTTTGAGTTCCATGTCCTGCATTATCTCTAGGGGGTTGTCATTGTACTCTTCTAGAGAACTATTGGTATTGGTGGGGATATGTTATTTTGGTTTTTCATGTTATTATTTTTCTCTGTGATTTTGACATGTGTATTTCTTTTATAGTTTCTGATTCTTGTGTGAGACTCATTCCTTCAAGTTTAGGTCTGCTTCTTTTTGTGAACTTTATGTGTCTTTGTGGTTTAATTTTGGGGCATAAAAATCTGGTTCCTCTAAGCTTCCATTCTCTCTTTTGATTTTATATTGGAGTGGCCAGATTGCTTTTGTCTTCAGGATTTCCCACAGAGGCCCAAGTCAGATGAGGATCAGATGCTCTCAGGCTTTCTCCTAAGGTCTGGATCCCTCCAGGGAAGATTTTGGCCTCAGGAATTTGGGGGTTGGGCTGGCCAGGGTTCCAGATCAGGAAAGATGTTGGTCTAGGGCAGCTGGTGGTCATGCCTCCCAGAGATGCAAAGGCAGATGAGGTGGGAAGCAGCCCCAAGGACTCCTGGGGATTTCACTGAGGAATTGGGTTGGTCTGGATGCAAAGGATCAGGAAGAGGAAAGGTCAGCCCCCAGTGTCCTGGAAGGAGACTGGTGGGTGGTGCAGGCCCAGGGAAGCAGATGGAAGTAAGGGCAGGGCCAGGCCCAGAAGCAGTGCTCCTGGGGACCAGAGAAG
Organism: Nannospalax galili; assembly: GCF_000622305.1. Classification (NCBI taxonomy): domain Eukaryota; kingdom Metazoa; phylum Chordata; class Mammalia; order Rodentia; family Spalacidae; genus Nannospalax; species Nannospalax galili. The sequence continues at coordinate 3,055,898 of NW_008344644.1, forward strand.
ACACTGAGTTTGTCTGGATGAAGAGGATCAGGAAGCAGTAGTGGTTCCCCAGATGTCTCGGGCCCCCAGACAAGGAATGGGACAGGACCCAAAGTAGGAGGAGAGACTGGCGGGGGAGATGAGAGGGTGAATGAGGCTGGAGGAGTCAAGGCTCAGAGGGCATGATGAACTTACCCTGGAGAGAGGTCTGAGGGTCCTGCAGGCCCAGGGAAGCAGAGGGAGGTTAGTGGGGTAGCTTCCTTCTAAGGAAAATAAAATGGATTTGAAAACAAAGTGTTTGAATTGTGAAAACTATGGAAGGGGCAATTCTGAAACAGATATGTATGGCATATACAGGTAGTGTTCTAGTCACTTTTCTGTTGCTGTGATAGAAACACTGACCAAAGCAATTTATAGAAGGAAGAGTTTATTTGCGCTTATGGTTCCAGGGAAATTACAGTCAGTCATGACAGGAAAGCATAGTGGCTGGAGGTGGCTGGAGCAGTAGCAGCAGAAGCTAAGTTCTCAGATCATCACACAGGCACAGGAAGCAAGATAGAGTGACTGGAGCTATGCCAAGGCTTCAGGACTCTCTAAGCCTACCTCTCAGTGATGTGCTTCCTCCAGGATAGCCACACCTTCTAAAACCTCCCAAAACAATTCCATCATCTGCGGAAAAAATGTCCAAACACTTGGAGCCTATGGAGGACATTTTCATTCAAACCACCACATTCCACCCCCTGGGCCCCATAGGTTCGTGACCATATAAAATGCAAAATGCATTTGGTTCAACTTTTAAAGTTCCCATAGTGATTATCAGTCTCAATACTAATCAAAAGATCACAGTCCAAAGAGGGCCCAGGTAAATATCTTAACTGTAAGCCTCTATGAAATCAAAAGACAAAGTACATACTCCCAACATACAGTGGAACAGGATACACATTACCATTCCAAAACGGATGAATGGAGGCATAGTAAGGAAATAACAGACCAAAACAGGACGCAAAACCAGCAGGGCAAACACCAAATCCAGTAGCTCCACTTCCAATTTCTGGGACTTTACTTCCAAAGGGCTTAGATGGCTCAATCTCTGTAGCTTTGCTGCATGCAACACACATCTCTCTCTTGTGCTGATTCCTCTCCCTGTGTGCAGGTCTTCTTGGCAGATGCCTTACAGCTCTGGCATCACAAACTTCTTGGGGTCTCCACTGCCAACCAGGCTTCACCTTCACAGCTTCACGCTGTTAGGGAAAGAGGAATTTACTGCTTGTTTGAACATACTGCTTGTCTGAATTTACTGCTTGAATTTACTTGTTTAAATTTACTGCTTGTAACCAATTAACTCAACTGGAGACACAGGCATCCGGAGATAGAGGCAAGTGCTACAGCCCCCGGAGCCTGACCTGTTCTGTGTCATGTCATGTAGACATGTTTTCTTACACAAGATAATAGGAAAGAGTCGTGCCAGGCACATACCAACGATCTCTCCCTGATTGAGACACCTGAAGGGAGTTGTAACATTTTTCTTGTTTTAAAGTTATTGGTTTGTGAAATGCTTGCTTTGAAACTATTGGCTGTATAAATGCGGGCTTTTGTGTAACGGTTGTGGGAGCCTATATAATCTTTACCTAAAATTGCCTCAGGGTCGATCGCTCTAACCAGACCTGCGTCTCCTGGAAGGATGGTCAGCCCCAGCTAGCTGGTTTAATAAAACTCTGCTTGATCTTTGCATCTCCATACTCGTGCATTTGTTCTCCAGAAGAGACCCACCGAGTCACAGACCCTAACACACGCAATGGCCTATCAGGGCTTTCTCTAGGCAGGGGAACCCCTGTTTCATGCTGCCTGGCCTCCGTAGCTCTCTGAAGCCTCGGAGGAAGAATTAATGACCCCTTCACTCTTCCATCTCTCATGCCTTTAAAGCCAGCAGCAGGTGAATGACACTGCCAAGTTTGACTGCAAGTTTGGGATGGACTCCAGCCTGCTTTATCCATTTTAGAAACTTTTCTCTTCAGTGGCCCCTGCAGCATTTTCCTTTCACAAGTTGGAGGCTTAACTAGGTGTGGTCTTGCCCTAGAGTCATTCTCTCCATTGTTTAAGTTTGAATTTCTAAGCCCCTCCTTAATGACTTTAATCTCTTTAATCACCTTAATCTCCTTATCAATGGGATCCTCTCCATCACATGCCAGGGCTCCAACATTTATCTTCCCAGTGCTCTTTTTCAATCCAAACTATATTTCTTTCTGCTCCATTTGCTCTCTTTCACTGTAGAGCTGCATAATATTCACCAATAGCCACACCACCATTTCTACATTAGGCTGTCTTGAAATTTCGTCTGCCAGAGAAATTGGTCCATTGCTTTTCAACTTAGCTTCAGGCAAGTTTTTAGGTCGAGGACAGACTCCAGCCAGACTCTTTGCCAAAATATCCCAAGTGTTGCTCAAGTCCTTATTTCCCTCTGGCACTACATTGCACTCAGCACTACTTTCTTCGAGGTGTTTACTAGAATGGCCTGTTAAGCTCTGCTTACAGCAATCAACCACTTTTCTAGCCTAACCTTCCAAAGTCTTCCACATTTCTTCAAAGCCCCACATGGTCAGGTTCTTCACAGCCAACACCCCATTCTCAGTACCAATTACTGTTCTAGTCACTTTTCTGTTGCTGTGATAGAAACACTAACCAAAGCAATTTATAGAAGGAAGAGTTTATTTGAGCTTATGGTTCCAGGGGAATTACCATCTGTCATGGCAGGGAGGCATGGTGACTGGAGGTGGCTGGAGCAGGAGCAGAAGAAGCTAAGCTTTCACATCATCACACAGGCATAGGAAGCAAGAGAGAGCAACTGGATATGTGGCAAGGCTTAAGAACTAAGCCAACCCCAGTGATGTGCTTCTTCCAGGATAGCCATACCTTCTAAAACCTCCCCAAACAGTGCCATCATCTGCAGACAAAATGTCCAAACACTTGGAACCTATGGGGGACATTTTCATTGAAACCACCACAGGTAGAAAAAGGAGCCTAGGTGGAAATCTAATATGCCATATCCAATTCTAGTCTCTCTTCACGTATGACAAACTATATTCTGTGACATTTATGACTGTTCATTTATTTGCCATTAAGCAACCCCACAAGGTAGTTGCTATCATTTTCTCATTTTTACAAAATAGACACACTGAAGTGGACTATGAGGAAGTCTTTGTAAGTTTTCTTACCAAGAAAAACAAACTAATACTCTAGAAGTCTAAAGCTTTCTAGGAAAAGCCTTAATATAGGATGCTTGTTCATGGAATTTCTCCTGATTTCTAACAGCAACTGTGTCAACCCATCAGAATTTCCTGGGTGCTTATTTCAAACAGTAAGATTATTAGCTCTGTCTCCTCACCTCAAGCAGTACTTTAGTCTTCACCTAGATTCTTTGCTCTATGCTGTGACATGGATATTTTCCCAAGGCAGTTAACTGGGGCAATCATAAGTGTGAGTTACTGACTTTTCCTTAAGACTCCCTGTCCTTCATTGACGAATGCCTAATGATGAAGCCCATTTGTTTCTACACCTTGTCATCTTTCTATCTTAGGTAACAGGGTAAATTCAGAGCCTGTAACCTTATCTTGTTCAGAAACAGATACCCTCTTCAATTTATAAAACAATACTGGAATCTTATATTCATGTAGACAACTGCACCTGTTGCAAGTATATTATAGGATAAATTCTTGCAATTTGTAATAAAAAAATGACAGGACCACCACCTCAAATCTAAATAAAAAGATAATTAAGTTTATTGCTTATTCTTATGAAGTCAATCTCTCTAAGCATGATGCAGTGCTGCTCTTTAAAAAATTTTGCAGGGGTATTGAGTTCAGAATTGAAGTCCTCATAGAAGTTACACAGACCAACATCATCTATGACATTCACCCACATGAGACTTAGTTGATGAGTTGTCACTTAGAAAACTTTTTAAAAAGAAAATAATTCTATTACACTGATTTTTAGAAGCGAAAGACTGTCACTGATTGTAAAGCATATTCAGTGAGGTGAGTTTGAGCGAATTGAAGAAGTTTGAAAACTTGCAGTAGCCTGCTATTATCATAGGTGTAGGGGTAGAAATCTATGTCAAATAGAATTCTATGAATATACACACATGTACTGTCTCTATCTCTGTCACTCATACACATACACACACAAACACACACAAATATAATTTGGATTTTGATTGATAACTCATGGAATATACTTAAGTTCTGTAATACATATTGCAAAATCATTTTTTCTAACACAGTAGTAGCAATTCTTACTCCCATAGGACTTATCTGAGCACTTTGATTGTCCCTTCATTTTGTCATCTTCATGACCAAATGCTATTTATTGCTTGTCTCATATACATACAACATGGTACTTATCTTTCTTTGCCCTGATGATTCCTGAGTTTAAAGGGCATTTACATTATAATAACTTTTCCAACTCTGTCAGTCTCTTGCATCCTCCTGCTTTGAGAAGTAGTTTACTCCCTCTAGGTAAGAGATGCAAAAATATTCTCCACAAAATCTACCAGAAAATATTCAATATATTGATACTGGTGATATCCAAAGAAGAATCCTGTTTTATCATTCTATACTGAACACATATTGTCAAATCTAAGCATGTAATGTTTCTAATCAGGTTTCCAAAGCCCAATCATTTAAAAAAATTATTCATTACTTTTATGTGTGTATATGTGTATTGCTTGCATGTAGGTAGGTGCACCTGTGTTGTGCAATGCCCATGGAGGTCAGAAAAGGTGTCAGATCCCCTGGAACTGGAGTTACAGATGGTTATTCGCCACCAGGTGGGTTCTAGCAATCAAGCCCGGGTCCTCTGTAAGAGCAGTCAATGCTCTTTACCACTGAGTCCTCTCTCCATCCCCTAAAGCCCAATTCTTAATTACAAGTATGAATCTAAAATTCACTAAATATTTTGGAAAAATAGCATAAAAATGAGCTTGAAGCATAAAATAAAAACAATTTGAAAGAATAGCAACTATTAAAAGGAAAAAATGTTTATTTTCATGGTATTGTAAATTTTGAGTTTGACCTAAGCTACTTATGTTATTACCATTGGGAAGTTTATGCAGTGTGTACATATTCATGATGGATATATGTATTGAGTAGCTTTTTGTATATAACAAGTTCAAGTGTGGACATGATATACAGAAGTTATGAAAATTATCTAAAGTTTCATCTTTCATTACAGAAAATCAGCATATAATGCTTGACATTAAAAAAGAAAAAGAGAGCCAGGCATGGTGGCACACACTTTTAGTCCTAGCACTCAGGAGGCAGTGGCAGGCACATTTCTGTGAGATCAAGGCAGGCCTGGTCTATATAGCAAGTTCCAGGACAGCTGAGGGTACAGAGAGACCCTGTCTCAACAAACAAACAAACAACAACAACAACAAAAAAACAAAAACAAAAAAACAAAAGAATGAGGAAGAGGAGGAGGAGGAGGACCAATTTTAGTGTCTGTTTGAATACAGATGAAAAGAGGAAAATGAGCAGTGAGGAGTTACACTGGCCTGGCTCCCATTGGGAAGGTAAAACAGTGCTGGGCAGGAAGAACTTGCTTTATACTAAGAATCATTATAAATGCATAACCTCTTAAAACTCTGCATGTATAAAGATAAGAAAAGTAAAACCAAATTTAAAAATTCCTTGACAATGATTGTGGTGTGTCTTACAAAAGGTTAGTAAATGGAGACAGTTGACCATTCATAGTCAACAGTTGAAATTACTCCCTCCAAAAAGACTATACACGATCTCAGTATTAGAAGGGAACTGGGGAAAACTGCATTACTTTTGAATCAAAGGCCAAACAAAAATTTGAATTCTGTATAGTTTTCCTAATAGGCATGATATTTGCAGGGAAGATTCATAGACCTTATAAAAAGGTAATCACAAAAGAATACTAATGCCTAAATTGGATTGTTTTATACTCTAAACAATATGGTGTACTACGTGCAGTCTGATGGGAACATTTCCTTATGTTGTTTTGATCTAGTAGAATTAGGAAAGTACATAACTGTTCTCCAGCACCATGGGGACTATGCACAGGGGACCGTGCTGGACAAATGGTCAGGCATGTGGAACATGCAAACCACCCTCAAGAGGTTCGTCAGCACTTTCTGGAAGTTCACATATTTGATGTAGTTTTAAAGGCTGAGAAAGATTCAATTGTATAACATAGTTGCTTTCCCAAATAACACACATGTATTTCTCTGTGTTTTCCTTCACTTTTTTTTCCTAATTTTAAATATCCTATGAGAAAGGAAAAACCCAAAAACCTGATGAATAGAAGTGAATTAAGTTAGCACAACTTGTGTATAAACTCAGTTTCTAAGGCCAGTTCATTTAATTTATCATGCACTAGATAAAGTTAGTAAACTTTGAACAAAACTCATATCACAGCCTCTGATTTAACTGATCTGGCAGATGGCATGTGTACTAGAGTGTTTTTTTTTTTTTTTTTTAACTTTAGGAAATTCAGACACCGAGCCAAAGTTCAGAACCCAAGATGTCAGCTATTGCAAAGATGAATTCTGGAATGGAAGAATGTCCATCCCATAAATTATCTGATATCAGAAATCTAGGCCATATGTGTCCATAAAATATATATGATGTTTATAATATTTTCATGTAATACACTGAGAATACTGTCACTTGCAGATAATGCAGAAGTAGTGGAGTTTAGGAATATGATGTTCTTTTAAAATGTTGCTCATGTTTTCATATTTTTCAATAGCAATATCTCAAAATGATAAAACCAGAATTTGGCTTAGAAAAATTTGTCTGGAATGACTTTGAGAATCTGGCCATTTTCAGTTTCCTTCCCATATGATTGATGTGGATGTACCATTTGGAGATTTGCCTTTTTGTGGTAGCTACTGTCTGATCCAGTACATTTAGTTCCCTTCCAAATAGTATTTAATTCTCACCAGAACATTGGCTCCTTAAAATGTCTGTTTATTTTGGGCACCACAATTAACCATATTTTCAACTATAATTTACTTCAACAGTTTCAGTATGGTCTTTTTTTCCTCACAGTTATTTAAAAGGCTAATGTCAAATATTTCTTAAAATAAACCATCTTGTTTTTATTATTTCTTGTCAACATGATCTCTTGATTTTGCTTTTAAACATTATAAGAACTCTAATGTAAAGATACATAACCAGAACTAATTAAAGCATGGTTACCCTGACCTCTAAAATTAAGCATCATTAATGGTGTTTTGCTTCAATTCTTGTTTCTTTTCATTTTGCCATAGAAACAACTTAAGTTCTCCCACCTATTTTCCCCTTTCTATTCTCCAAAGTTTTTTGTTCAATCGTGTATTTTATAGTATACTACCTAAGCATAACCATTAAATAGATGTCTGATTCCAGCTGGTGGTGGTCATTTCTCCACCAGGAATCGTACATGCTCATGTTGACGCAGCAGAACAGTTACAGCGACTTTAATTGCTGTGTGAAGCACGCATCACATTCTTCTGCTGATAAACAGCTAATTTAAAAGATTTTTATGAAATGTAAACAATGTACCTATGAAAATTTGCATAACTGTGTCGACATTCTATTCAATGCTTGGTGCCATCTCAGTGCAGCTGTAATGTGTGCTTTGCTAATGAGCATTTTCTTTACACATCCACCGCTCAGCATCACGTGAAAGCACTGCCCATGCTTTCTGTTTCTTGTCAGAAGTTTCTTGTTTTTTCAAAATCCCTTTGTAGTCCTTTAAATATTTTGAAAATTAATACTTTCCAGATATAAATATTGGCAATATTTCAATTTTCTTAATGATATATATTTAGCGAAGAAAAGTTCTTAGTGTTTATGCCATCCAGTTTGTCAGTCTTCTCTTTCATGGTGGATACTTTTAACATCTTAACACATCTTTCTTTACTTATAAGCCATACAGAGAGTGTCTCTACTTTTTGTTTTTTAATGCTCCTCACATGTAAGTTCAGTGATCCATATTTTTCCTTTGTGTAGTGTAAGGTCAGAGCCATAATTCATGTAGTTTTGACACAGATATCCCATTGAACCAGTTCTGTTTAAACACGAGAACAACATTGCAATGAATCAGGAAGCAGCATACCTGTTGGATGGTGTCTGTCCCAGGGGATACAGCTGGAAGATGAGCATCATTTCTGCATTCCACCCTGCAATATACATACATATGTGAATCTCACTCCAGCTGAAAATTCTGAATTATATATGTTATATAAATTAGCTAATGTTATTAAGAATGTTTATTAAGGTCACTGGAGGATTGTGTTGAGAATAGGAGAAGGGCAGAGATTTAGTATAGATCTGATACTTGGGGAGTTATGACTTCATATTTGTAGCTAATAAATGCCATTAATGAAACAATGCTTTTAAATAATCTTTAAAACCATACATTAAGTAATCTGTTCTGGTGCTCTCAAACCAGTTTCTATAGGAAAAATGTTAAACAATTAAAACAAAAATAAACTATCATAACAGTGCATGAATGAACAATTGGCCTAGTATAATATTTCAAATGATTGTACCATATGTTAATTCAAAAAACTGCTGAACCTGATTTTAAAAATCATTGTACCTCAGCAATTTAGTCCAGAAGCAAAGATAAAAGGTTTTTAAAATTGTTAGATGCCTGTTAAATTGTTTTGGGTCTTTATAATGGAACCAGTGCTAAACTTTGTATGAAGACTTTAAATAAAATAAAAGTCACAAAATGTGGAATCAAGGAACTGAAGAGATGGCTCAGCAGTTAGGAGCTCTGACTACTCTTGCAGAGGACCTGGCTTTGATTCCCAGCACCTACACAGTGGCTAAAAACTGTTGTAAATCCAGTTCCAGGGACTCTCACACCCTCTTCTGACTTCCATGGGCACTTCACGACACAGGTGCACTTACATACATGCAAGCAATACACTCATACACATAAAATAAAAATAATAAATAAAATATTTTTAATGTGGAATAAATATAATGCTACTTTAATATTTCTAAAGGTAAACTGAAAAGAAAATACAAAATTCTATCTATATCTATAAAAAGTTTTGCACATGGTATTTTAATATATTTGTAGAAGTAAGCTAAAAAGAAAAAAATTAACTATATCTATAAAAATATATAACAGCAAGTATTTGAAGGTATTATAATTAGAAAAATGTAAAATTATTTGTGTCACTTAATTCATGAATTTATGGAATACTTAAAATTAAATGACTCAAATTAATAGGTAGGTCATTTACAATTATTATTAATTTAATTTGATGTAGACTGTACTATAAGTAGTCTGTTCTCGTGGTCTTAAACCAGTTTCTAATAGGAAGAATATTAAACAATTAAAACAAGAATAAACTATCATAATAGTGCATGAATGAACAATTGGGCTGGAATAAAATTTCAAATGACTGGACCATTTATTTTGATATAGACTGTAGCACAAAAATTATATTTCTGTGCGAAGTGAATAATAACATAAAATGATAGACTATCTTTTTCCTCTGAAAAGTGATCAATTTCAACTGCACAAAACTAAGATATAACATAAAAGTCACTGCTTTAGTTATTTGTATGATTCAAACTATACAAAGATTACTGTGCTGTCATCATATCTCTTTTCAGAGTTTGCTTCTCATCCCAAAAAAGATTCTACAACCATTCAGCAGTGAAACTCAGTCATTTGCTATCTCTCCTGTACTTTTGCCTCTATGGCTTCCCATGTAAGTGATATTATTCAATACATTTAATTCTGTGTTTGGTTTATTTCTTTCAGCATAATGTTTTCAAACTCATTCACATGGGAGCATATGTCAGATTCTCATTTTTTTCAGAGTTAAATAATATTTCATTTATGTGTATACCACATTTTATTTACTTACCCATCCATCAGCCCACAGGTTACTTCTACATTCCATATATTTTTAATGATATTGGTGCTGTGAGTATGAAAAAAAGTTACTGATTTGTTGTCAAAGAGTAGTTTTCATTATAATTGTTAATGAATATTGATAGTACTAATTAATATATTTCACTGTGGCAATTCCATACATGCATATTTCGTGCTTTGACTTCCATGGACCCTCCCTTCTATCCTATCTTAGCTTCATCCCCATGATTAATTACTAATGTTTATTTAACAGATGAATTGCTCAGTTCTCCTGTGCAAAAATTGAAATGGAAACAATCTCGATGTCTCTCAACTGATGAATGGATAATGAAAATGTGGTACATTTATACAGTGGAATTCTACTCAGTGGTAAGAAAAGATGAAATAAATGTGGTAAGAAAAGATGAAATAATGAAATTTGCAAGCAAATGGATGGAACTAGAAACTGTTATATTAAATGAAGCAGCACTGACTCAGAAAAACAAGTAAGGTATGTTCTTTCTCATTTGTGGATCTTAGGACCAAATCTATATATGTGAGTATAACCTCACAAATGAAGAATCAGGAAATTGGAAAGGAACCATGGGGATAAAGGGGAAGAAGGAGCCTGGGAGTGGGCTAGGAGAGAGATATTATCAAGGGAGAAAGAGGGGGGATGGAGATATCTAAATGGGAAGGGAAGAGAGAGGGTTATACAAGGAATCTCATGAAAGTAAAGGGGAAGAAAGTGCTAGAGAGAGGGGCACTTTTGATAATATCATAGGAAGCAGATATTATCAAGGATGAAAAGGGGGAAATGGGTGTACTTTAATTTATAAATATTATAAATATATATCACTAGACAGGAGAAACATCCCTTCAAGTTGTTGGTCAGAGTAGTCCAAGACACTCCCAAAATAACACAGGCTATTGCCACAGTGCTTGATCGCCTCCCAGAACTTGAAGGTAAGACCCAATTACTGAAGATAGGACATATTTTGGCTATAAGACTTGAAGAACTGGAATTGACCTGGAAGTTTCCTCCCTGAAGATTAGCTCTTATGGTATCAGGATACTATACAGCTGCAATGCCTAATAACCACAGCAACAATGATCATAGAAAACTGTTCCTCTTGGTTCGGTAGTGGCACTTTTACCTTGGGGTAATCAACAGCTATCTAATAGGATGTAAGAAAGCATGCTCAATGAGAGGGAACTCATGTGTAATATTGTAAACATAGGCCAATGCATATAGCTGGAAAAGTAATACATCCTAGAGGAAAAAGATGTCTGTCACATCCTTAGACAAGCATAATTTCTTACTGTATGTTAAATATGAATTCTTATATTTACAGACAATTGTACCTCTTACCACTCATCAAAGAAGCTTCCTTTTCCAACAAATGTAGATTGTTACAAAGTTCCACAAGTGTTCAAACAGAGAATAAGGGTCTGTGAGATGCCCAAACCTGAGTGACGCATCTACATTGCAACCAACCTCTGTACCTAAGGCTCAGGAAACATAGCAGAACAAGGGGCAGAGAGAATATTAATTCATCTCTCAACTCTCACCAGCAAAGCTTTCTTATGCACTAGATGGTGATTAACACAGAAACACAACTGGCCAATATGTAGAATAAAGGAGACTACAGAGTGAGTGTCTCTGGATAAGGCTCCTGTATTAAACCTCTTCCACCCAGGGCTCAAGGTCCATTGTGGAAGAGGGGGTGGAAAGACTGTAAAGGCCAGAGGTGGTGAGAGTTTTCCATGTGGCTGAAGACTTGCTCAAATGAACTTACAGCAATAGTGACAGCATGCAGAAGACCCATGCAAACTCAAACTAGACAAAAGCCTGGCATTGAAGTGTGGAAATAGATATGAAACCCCAGTCTTAACTGGGGAACTATTGGTTCTGATGACTGCTGGTCAAGGAAGAGTTGGTCTTCTTTAAGTGAGTGATGCTAGATCAGTTGATCTGGCTCCAGGGGATGAACTCACACTAAGGGACATCTGGGGACACAAAGTGAACTTAATAGGCTTTAATATATATGACAGAATGTATGAGATCTGATGTGGGGGCTATAGGGAGGGTGGATATAGGGCAGGGTGTCTGAATATTATTAAGATATATGAAATACAGAAAAATTTAATAAAAATAGAAAATGCCTACTTAGTTCAAAGAATTAAAATTTCAACCTTTACTTACCATGAAATAATAAAAAATTAGATGTCTGTTTAGAAGCTGTCACGAAATAAAGCATTTCCATGCATGTTGCTTTATTTGATAGTTTTCTAGGACTTATGTCTTATATTGGCAAGAGATCTTTTTTTTTTATTTTTTAGAAGAAGCATTTCATTACAGCTTTAACATACTCAATAACAATATCCAGAGCAAAGATACATCTCTTTCAAAAGTGACTGTAAAATTTTTAGATTCACAGTTGAATTAATACAGTTATATAATACTGAACTCAGTATAAACCCTGTAAGACATAAAATTGAATGAGTTTTTAACCTTTAAAAATGATCTCCATTTCATTTTAAAATATGCTGTTTCTTACAGAAAGACTCATATAGAGAAATCTTTTCCATAATGAAAAAGTTATTTCTGAATGTAACCCAACCTTCACCAGTGGAATAGATGATAATGCCTGTTTTGCAGAACCATACTATCCTTCATTCAAGATGAACCTCAGGTCTAGCTAAGCTTCTTAATTCTTAGTCATGTAATTGTTATCAAATGTATTTGTGGTTTCTCAAAATACTATATTTTTAAGCTTTAAGGCTTTGGATATCTTTTTTTCTTAATAAAGGAGAAAGCATATAGAAGCATGTCAATCAATAAAGATAAGATTTTTACAATCACACACACCTAGTTTATGATCACTGGTACTGCACCACTCAGATTTCCCTCCACTGAAAGACCTCGCCATGCTGCTGTGGATGGGTCTCCTGGCCCTCTCCTCACCCCAGTCTCTCTGTGATTGTCTCAGCTGAGGCTTCTGTTCTAAGGTCACATGGGCCAAATCTAATACTATGGCTACAGAGAAACAGTTATCTCTGAACTCAAGAAAATGTAGGAGCATTATTTGGGTTCCAAACTTTTCTCCTTGTATCATAGGCAAGATTGTGTGTTCCCAGCCATACTCTGTTCTTTGCTGCATTTGCTGATCCCAAATGTCCTCAGTCAATAACTTGTATGATGCATTTTCAGACTCTACTTTCTGGAGAACTCAAACTGCAACAAATATTACATCTACAGAATATCCTACATAAAACAATGTGTTCTTTAAATAAGTCTAGATTACTTAAATAAAAAGGCCATAATAGTTTTGATGAGAGTTCATATTAGTGGCTGAGTATACGTGTGTATATAAGTATTATAAAAATAAAAAATTATAAAAGTGCATCGTTCTGTGCATAATAAAGTTAATTGTAAGTCAAATATTATATGGTCCCCCTACTATTTAAAAACAAAAGCACACCGAGAGTGGTGGCGCATGTCTTTAATCCCAGCAGTCAGGAGGCAGAGAGGGGCGGATCTCTGTATAGTGAGTTCCAGGACACCTGGGGCTACAGGGAGACCCTGTCTCAAAAAGCCAAAAAAAAGCATTATTTCTTTTAAGGAAATGTTTCTCATTCCAGGCAAAAGTTTTGTCTATTTTTTTTTTCTGCTTCTAAGGGATTCTATAGAGTATATTTCATGTCCATGAGACAGAAGCAACATCATGCTGCATGTTCTGGAAAGACTTTTATCTTTTTAATAAATGGAAAAACAACGTTGGCACCTCCCTTGCAATCCTTCTTTCTGCCTTGAGCACAGATGTGCTGTCTAGAGCCGAAGCATCCATCAATCCCTCAGGGAGGGAGAGAGAAGAGTGAGCCTGGAGAAGATCATTTCAGCGCCATTCTAATTCCAGACTTCCTGAAACATATAGAGAAATGATTGTTTTGCCCCAACAAAGGATTATTGAGCTAACATTTAGTCAAAGAATTGGCTACCATGACTCATTTCAGATGATAAAAAGATATAAATTTTTATCACGAAAATTGTTTTAAATTCTAAGGCTTTTGCATGTGTTTATTTTTATTTAAAATATTTTGTTTTTATTTTTACTTTATGTGTATGAGTGCATCTATGTCATGCAAAGCCTGCAGAGGTTGGAAGAATGCATCAGATCCCCTGAAACTGGAGTTATAGATGGTTGTTAGTCACCATATGGGTGCTGGGAATCAAACACGGGTCCTCTGTAAGAAGAGCCAGTGGTCTTTAATCAGTGAGTCATCTCTCCAGCCCCTGAATCATCTGTCATAAGATATTAAAAACATTAGAATATCACATTCTAAGTAAAGGATGAATAAGAGGAGAGAAAACTAATCTTTTCACATTCTAGTAGATTTGGCATAATGAAAAGAAAAAGCAAAGAAGTGGAAGGTTTCAGGACTAGAGTTCTCGTTTCTCTTCATTCTTCTACTTTTTCTGCCCCTCATGTTGGTTGCTATAAAGAAGCCCTAGTTTACCCAGAGAATAATATCCAAAAGCTGTAAATACCTAAAAAATATCTATCCTGCAAGTCAGCCTTGTTGAAAATTCTTCATCCGAGGAGGATGAACATGTCATGGAACAGTGGGTAATTACACAAGTCTGAGGTAAGTCTTGCAAATACAATAATAGCTCCCAGAGAAAAAGCAAATATTTATCAGGAGGGGAATTTACCTATGGCATTTTCTTAGAATTTCCCTAATTTGAAGTTCTTTATGGCCAGCACATCTAGTATCTATGGATTTATGAAGGTATGCTTCTTGATGTTGCCAAGACATCTATATAACTCTGTGGTAAAACTTGGATGTGTTTAACATGCTGTTTTGTTCCCTATTATGTGATGTAGTCTTTCACATCTAAGGGCCTCATGCATTATTCTGGGGCACAGAAATGATTTATGTATAAGTGAAGTACCTGGATCCTGGGGTCTGTTATATGTGGACTTCTCCCTTTGCCATTTGGCCTCAATGGCTTATATTCTTAGTATTGTAAGTAAACTTTGTCTTTGGGTAAGATGTTCAAATTGAGCATAATTTGGATTTGACAATTTGATCCTTCATTTTAGTTCATTTAAAAAACACTCAAAATTGCCCTTGTGATTCACAAGCAACACACAAATGTGCAAAAACAAGACTAACAAATCTCATCTTAGGAAAAAATTACCATATTCAAGGAAAATATATTCAGTTCCATTTGGATGAATTTAGTATTATTCAACAACTTCAACAAAATAAAACTTCTAAGAGAATAAGAATTTTTAATTGTTTTTCAATACATTCCAAATATGTCATTAAATACAATTGATTCTCAGCAATTATATTGAATAGTTTATGAATAAACACCATATATATATATATATATATATCACTAGAAACAGTACAACAGTACTTCAGAATCATAACTCTCTGCTTGGCTGTTTAAGGTATGTGCTCAATGTTTACATTCTTTTGTGTCCCTCTTTAAGAGTATCAGTGTAGGAGCTGTGTAATCATGTGACAAAGCAACGGAGAAAGAGGTAATGTAATTAATGAAATGATCTGAACTGCCTGAGGAATTTAGTCCTTGGAGTAAAAAAGATCTCAAACATCACTCGCCAACAACTTATGCTGGAATCTACAGTCCTACCAACACACTTCTATAAAACTGTACTTAGCAGGGAAGATCTGCTCCCCCAAGCAATTGCCTTCCTATATTGAGTTTTTACTCTCTATCTTTCCCTCACTCTCTCGCTCCCCCCTCCCCAAAACTTTGATCACTGGCAGATATTTGAGGTATGCTTACAGTGAACAACAGAAGATTAAAAAAAAACAACTTATAAAGAATGTAGAGTGATCCCAACTGATTAAAAGTGCTGAATATCATCTAAACATTCAGAGAGAGACAGAGGGATGGAGAAGGAGAGGGGGAGAACAAGTGAGTGGGGAAAGAAAGAATAAAACCTCAATATAGGAAGGCAATTGATTATGGACATCAACACTAAAACTTTAGAAGGAAATGAAGGAAATAAGACAGGGAATACATAGAAAGGAAAGGGAATGATATAATGGGAGTCCAATGAAGTAATTAAGACCTTGTGGTATTGAGAAGAGAAAAGATGTACTTAGAGATAGGGCCATGCAGAAATTAAACAAACCTTGGGATATCCTGAGGAAAATTTGATGGGGAGTGGAGGGGCCAGGGTGGTGGGTCAGAGGTAAAGAGTATTTCAGTGTATAAGAGCATTTCCTGTGCAAGCATTACCATCTGAATTTGAATCTTCACCACCAACATAGAAAGCTAAGGATCATTGTCCATGCCTGTTAACCCCAACAGTGGAGAGCAGGGACACACAGACTGAGAGAGAGCTTTGCTGCCTAGCCAGCATAGCCAAAAAGACAAGCTTCCAGTTCGGTGAGTGACCCTGTCTTGAGGCAATAAGGAAGAGAGATAGAGAAAGACATTGAAATTTCTACTCTGGCTTCCACATATGCAGGCTTGGGCACACATACCTGTACAGTCACGTATACCCACCACACACAAATACACCTATTCCCCCACCAACCCACATATACTGGGGAGGATTTCAATGCAGAAAATGATAGAAATATAGAAGCGACAAAAGGGGCTTTGTCTCTCTCCCTAGTTGAGAAGGATATGTCCCTGAGAAATGCATCTGTGTGGAGACCTTTGATGGTTACCTTATGGTGAACCCAGGAAATGCAGGCTCTGCACAATGTAAGAAAATTAACAGCGTGCAATAGAAAATCTAATACAGACTATCAGAACAAATGACTTGGAAGAGAACAGATAATTTAGGGACAAAGGGAAAAATACTGATGAATGTCATCAGAGGGAGATAAAAAACACTGAATCTGAAAGCACATCAGACTTCCATAAAAAGGTAGTAACCACCAAGCAACACTAAATAAAAAGTTCCTCTAATATTAAAAGAGCTGGATATTAGAATTCAAATGATAAAGTCAATAAAATGCCCCAGATATTTTGAAAAGAAGAAACCTTTTCACATCTTGCTCAAGTGGCATCAGTAGAGAAAAAAAGATGGAGAGGAAAACCAAGGGAGGAGGGAAAACTCACTTCTTCAGATTGGATGGAAGTCTCTGGATTGAGTAAGGTAACTGAGAAAAGACTAGTGCATATATACCCACCCAGGAAAAGAGTGGCCATCTCATAAAGAAAGAATATTGTCTTCAACTTAACTACTAAAGGATAAAATAAAGTAGGTGGGCTTCAGACATCTCATCTTCCACAATGAACACAGAAGAAAATTAAATACTTAAATATGTAAGTCAAAGTGAGTGGGGAGATCTTGGAATTAATTATTCTGGCAATTTTTTAAATTTAGATATGAGTGGACAAATAAATATATTTTTAGATATCTGTGGATGTTGGCATTAGATCATGCCCAGACATACTCTAAAGTTGGCAATACAATGTGTCAAAAACTGGGAAGCCATGATAGTTACAAAGCCATCATTAGGGAAGAGATAGTAGTTATTAAGGGAAATTACAGTTATTAAAGGAAATTATAGTTTTAAATTTAGGAGGAAAAAAAATCAAAACAAAATATTGTTGTCTAAAAGGGTAGCATCTTTTTCCTGAGGTGATCAAAAGATATTTAGGTCAGTCTGGATATGAACGGTAGGTGAATTTCAGTAGGTTTTTAATGTCTCTGGGTAGAAGACATGGCATACCCAAATCACAGAGTCAGGAAAGAAAAACAGTGGTAGGGAAAGACAAACATCCTAGTCCCTCTTGATTCTCTATTGGAAAATCATGAGAAATCAGAAAAACTTTTGGACAAGGATCACCAAAATTAGAGTGAAAAAAATAGATTTGCTTATTCATATTTGGACATCTTTTGACTTTCTGTGTAGAGCAGGTTAGCCTCAAAGGTGCAGTAATTTTCCTGCCAGTCCAGCTCCCCAGCCCCAAATGCCAGTATTACAGGCATATGTTACCACACTTAGCACGTTCTAAGAAAAAGTTAATACAAATCCAAATTACCCTTTGTATCATTTCTATATCTTTTTAAAATTTGTATTTTTATTGAATTTTTGAGATTTTCATGCATAGTATAGTTTGATGGTATTTACATCGCCTCCCCTATCGACACAGCCCCCTCTGCACCTGCCAAATTTAATATACTTACCATATCTGTATCTTAACTAATGCTTTTTTGTCAGAAAAGATGATAACTACAGTTAGACTAACCAGTACTCTGCTTCTATATCCCACATTTCATTCTTAACATGTAATTTATTATTTCTTTTTTGTGGTGGTCTGAGTATAATTCATGAATCAATAATCATTGGTCATACTTGATTCTGTAGGTAGGGAGCTTTCATGAACTCTACCTAGTAATTATGTATTGCTATATAGTTTATACTATATAAATGTATATATATCCTAATAATTAATAAATATTTTATCAAAATATTCATGCAAAAATAAATAAGAAGATGTGAAAAATACAAAAATTACTTTTAGAAATGCCCTCAGCTCTTATGTGATATGTCAAATTTGACCTAATTGGTGTGGAAAATGTACATGGATTCCTACTAAACTGTGACCCACAACTTCAGGAAGCACGGTCTCCTGAGCTATTGCCCCAGTAAAAATTCATCAGTGAAAGATTCCTAAAGATGACTTTCAAAATACTTATATAAACCTATTACCAAATATTGGTATAAATCACACTGCGTTTGTAACAGCAGCCTTTCTTTTTGTGAATTCAGGCTTGCTTACACATACTGTAACAAAATTATCACAGGAATAATGCCAAAAAGAATATATTAAAACATTGCTAAAAAGTGCTAGTTTGGAAATTTACTTACCACTTATGTCAAATATTTTCAAATTGTAGATGCTCCTCCTTTTTGGGTAACAAGGAGCCAAAATAGAATGGAAAAATTCTTTTTCTTCAAGGAAAAATTGTATTTCTCTTTTTGTTCCAAGTTCTTCTGTGTGTGTGTGTGTGTGTGTGTGTGTGTGTGTTTGTGTGTGTGTGCATGTGTTTGCATGTGGGGGTGGTGCCTGTAAGGATAAAGGGAGAAGAGCACAGAGGAAAAAAGTATGGGAAGCCTTCAGTCTGAGGCTAGCACTGGACACCTTAGAAGGGTGAGACGGAAAGTAGGAGGACACTTGTATAGCAACAGCATCAGACTGCAATTCAGTTCCCACAAAGTCTTCAAGTTTTGAACAAAGATTGTTCTTCTTCAGCTCCACCGGTCGCTCCAGGTCTCAGTTAGTGCCAGTGAATTGTCTTGTGGGGCTGCAACCTCTACCACATGGCCTTCAGCATCTGCTAAACATGATATGGAGCAGGTGGGGGCTGTTGGTCCATCTTGTTCCCTGTAGAAACTTCTCTTCAAGGGAGATCTCAGTGGGGCAATTCTATGGACATATGCCTTCCTCAATCAACTCATTCATTTCCTTTCACTCAGTTTTTGGTAACACCAGTAAATAAAACATTTTTGTTTTCAGTTAACCGAATGTTTACAGTATATATCCTCATCTGGTCCAGAACTGATTTATTTTGTAATATAATAATGCACCCAGCCCAAAAGATATATTTAACAGAAGTAGTGCTAGAATCTTCTGGTTCATTTGGCTCTAGCAATTTGGTGGCTATTTTTAAGATCATTAGCAAAATATACTTAATAGTTTTGTAGATTTTGCTTCTTGTGCCTGCACAGAATTTTAAAGTCTGTATCTATTACCACACACTTACTGAAGCAATTGGAACTTAGTATAGTTGAGATCCCTTAGCAATCATATGAAGATGCTGGTTAACCCAAGCCTCATCCATAAAGCTGACATCATTATTTCTCCTTCATTATGTCCAAATTTTCTAACTTATATACCACATGATAGAGTTTGATTGAAGTTGTAAAAAGATACATAACTGACAAGGTGAACTTTTTGAGGGACTATAAAGAATGTCTGTTGGGTAGAATAGCTGCAGGTTGTTAAGGAGGTTTCAATTTTATATAAAAGGAAAAAGACATTATAAAAGGATTTATTGCATGATAGTGCTTGACCAAGGAAAATTAAAAATCTCAACAGACCTTAGCAGAGAAGTATATGAAGGCTAAAATACCCATTTAAACAATTCATGTTGATTTGATTTTTATCCAAGGGGGAAAAAATAAAGAATTATTTCTTAGCTTAGAAATTTTTAGAAAAAACTTCACCAAATTTTGGAACACTAAAAATTTGAATGAAATGCTACAATTATTACACATGGTAAATGGCGGTAGAAATATGATCATTACTGGGCAAATGACTAAGATTTATGCTTTGTACCTGTAAAAGGAAAAAATGCAGAGAAAAATCACTAGCTTTTTTTCTTGGCAGATGGTGTGTATTTTTCCAGAAAGGCATTTTCATTCATTGAGAATTTTCCCAAATATATCCAACAAATACATAGACTCTCAGTCAGAAACCATGTGTGCAGGTAAAGATGGCCTCTTCCATGAAACTTTCCTTTTAAGTACCTTACACTACTACTAGGATCTGTTGTGGGAGAAAAAGTATTAAGCACAAGAAACCAGTAAAATAATTGAATTGATTTAGATATAATGTCTATATGACATACATCTGTGTAGTTTTATATATCCATATGCAGCTTTTTCTGTCTTATTCTTTGCTGTTTAATTTGTTATCTAAGATAGACTAATTTTCCTACTTTAATAATTGTAAAGGTACATAATGCAAGTATTTGTATAGATTGTAAATAAACTTGAAAAAGAAAATAACCTAGGCATGGTGGCAGACACCTATAATTCTATTATGCTTTTCAGTATGCTGAGGAAGGAAGCTCCCAAGTTTGAGCCCAGCTGGACTATATAAAGAGACAGACTCCCCAAACATAAACCTAAACCAAAGCAAACAGAAAAAGGAATAAAGGAGAAGCACAAGAATTCAGGGGTGATTCATGAGCCTGAAGATAGTGAATTGAAACCAGGAATTTGAAAGTCAGTGTGACCTTCTCTTGCCTGTCTTCTTTTCTGTGATATGGTTCTCTTTTTCTCTTCAGGTACAGTGTTTTTGATCCCTCCTAACATGTTATAAATAGGATCCTCAGGTTTCTCAGGTATTCTCCTTTATTAAAAACATGCAGAACTAAATCTATACTTTTGGGTAATAGTACTAAACTATTTATGATGTAGATCCAGGCCTTGGATCAATGATGGTACAGCCAAGGACAATCAACCATGGCCAGAAGGAGGAACATCATATGCATTCACACATTTCTTCATACTGTAAAAGTATGAGTAGAGAGGGTGAGGAAAGCATGATTTCCCCTAAATTAAGCTCATATACAAAAAAGTCTATCTACTGATCTACTATCTTGTACTAGAAAAATATACCAGCCAATTATGAGGAAATATCTAAATAGTTTTGTTCTTGTTGTCTAAGTCAATGATTTTACTATATCTACTAAAACTCTCAGAGACTGCTTTTTCTCATTAGACATAGAAATAAACCTTCCTAAACTGGGCTTGTGGTACATTCATCCTAAAACACAGGAGGCCAAGGCAGAAGAATTGAGGGTTCACATCCAGCCTGAGCAACATAAGACCCGTCTCATTTTTTTAAAAAGAGGATTACTGTATATCCAAAAGCCATATAAACCTTAAGCTCATGAATTTACCTACCTTTTTGTTAGGTTAGTCAGAATAAGTTATTGGGGTACTTACCATTGGAGATTCAACAGATGACTTCACTGTGATAAAAAAAAAAATGTATCATGGTTTGGTGAAGTGTAGCCTTGACCACAAAGTGACTTTGAGAATAACTTGGGCTACATAAGGTTTTGCCTCAAAATCAAAATGAGACTTGGAAAGACTTATTGTTAGCTCCCATAACTTCCCCTAGGGTGTCTCTATCCAGAGGTCAGGCATCATTGCCTCCATTGAAACCAACCTTAATCCTTCATACCACTGCACAAAGTCTATGGCCACTCAAAATTTTGAATTAAGAAATAATTATGTATGTATATATAATACATGTATGTATAAAATTTCCACTTCTTATGCAAACAAGAAGCCATTTTTTCAATGGTTTCAAAAGTCAGTTACTTTTTTTACATATAAAAACACTGTATTCATGATATTAAACTTTATTTTCTTATTTCAAAATGTTAGAATTTTGAGTTGTTCTCAGCATCATCTAATTTTATAGCATTAACTTTGGGAGAAATTTCTATGATTTAGGCATGGTTTGGGTGTTTTTTGATGTTTCATATTGTTTGAATAATTGTAGTATAACTGTAAGATAGGCCATAGCAAGATGTCCTTGGATCACTGAGACACTATCTTCCTAATGGATTAAGGTCTACAGGACTCTGGATCTCACAAAAGAGTTCTAAGAAAAGCAAGACCAGCTGAAAGCAGAGGTACGCACATTTAATCCCAACACTTGGCATATGGACACAATAGTTAAAGGTCATTCTCAGATACATAGTGAGTTCAAAACCACTTTTGGCTATAGGAAATTCTGTCCCAAGAAAAAAAATAAAATGAACAACAACAAAAAGTCATGAAGCCATGCCAAGCATGATTACACACACCTATGATCGTAGAATTCATGGGATGAAGACAAGAGGTTTATACAACTAAGATTAACCTATGCTGCATAACCAGAATCTCTTTTAAAAACCTCATTCAAATAAATAAATAAATAAATAAATAAATAAATAAATAAAAAAAAAACCTTCCTTCTTCGCTGTTTCCTGTTTTACCACCTGATCCTTCTCCAGTAGATTTCTTGACATTTGTTGTAGATCCCTCCAAAGAACTTGTGATAGAGTATTTAAATATTCAGTCTTCAAAACTGTAAGCAGTGTAAATTTCTTTTTTAAAAATATTTTATTTACTATTTTTATTTTATGTGTATGAGTGTATTGCCTGCACATATGTGAGTGCACCTGTGTTGTGCAATGCTGCAGAGGTCAGAAGAGGGCTTTGCATTCCCCCGGAACTGGAGTTAAGGATGTTTCGTAGCTGCCATGTGGGTGCTGGGACTCGAACCCAGGTCCTCTGCAAGAGCAATCAGTGCTCTTAACTGCTAAGCCATCTCTCCAGCCCTGTAAATTTCTTTTCTGTATAAAGTTAGATGCCTCCCATATTTCATTGTAGTGCCAAAACTCTGATAATGCTCAAAACTATGATTTTAATCAAGAAGGAGGAAATCAAATCAGTTTCTTTTTATTCATCTAGGAACATAAATTGAAACAAAGCTATCACAACCTTGAACTCCATCTCCTTTCCTGTGTAAACTGCAGCAGGCCAGCATGTCACTGGTTTTTAAACACTGTTTGCCCCAAACACCAAGGCTTGTCACAGAGTGAAGGTAACTGTAGTCATTTCAATGCCCTGGATTCTAAATGTTCATTATTTCCCCTATGCCACTTTCATCCTTACCCTGCACAGTACAGACAAGCCCAACTAAACATGTTTGGCATGTAAGATCATCAAAGGACATAAATTATATACACAGATGGTAATTGTTAAATGTGTTCAGATGATCGTTTACCACAGAACAAAGTTCAAGTCTAAAGGAGTTCTTCCTAAGGGCGCTATGCCATTTTTATTTAAAGGCAATACTTCTCCCCTTAGTTCATTTTCTTCCTTCAAACTTTTAGTGGGAATCAAGTACTACTCCATATGTTGTGCTTTGTCCTTCATAGTACTAATTGTGAAGTTTATTAATTGCGTCAGTCTTCCTCCTTCATTGAGACAGACTGTCTGAGATAATCAATTTAAAAGAAGGAAAGATTTATTCTGGGTCACAGTGTTGAAAGTTATGGGGCCTGTGAAGAGACAAAATATGGGGACAAGGTACACAAGGTGGAAACCCAACCCGAAAGGCAGCAGAAAAGCAGAGAACACTAGAGTCCCAGTATCCTCTCCAAAGGCCCCTGCCACATGGCTTAACATGCTTCCACTAGGCTCCACCATCCACAGGTTCCACCACTTCCTATTTTGATGCCACAGACTGGCAACCAAACCTTTTAACCCATGAGTCTTTGGGGGAAATTTAATATCCAAATAATAACTATGTTACAGAATATTGGACTATGACTGTATAAATGTTCTTGTGTTTCTACAACAGTCCACTCACATTTGTGCCCTTTCAGCTTCTTGTCAAAGTTTTGAATAGTCAGTTTATTCACCAGTATCTTCAACAAGCATGTGTATTAAATTTAGTAACCAACATATCCTGCCTTATTTGTCAACCCATTTATCTAAAAACTAAAATCCTCAAAGCTTCATATGTAAGTTTTGAGATTAGAACCTTGGTCTTTGGCATTTACATTTCCTCTCTAAAGGAAGCATTTGTCACATCAATTACATAATTAAGATGATGTTCTCACTTATTGACTATGCTGAAGGCTTGCCATGGTGTGAAGGTAATTGTAGTCACTTGGTTTAATTACAATTACTTGGCTTTTATTCTAGCTTGTTTTGAGAACCTATTTATGCTTCTTTATTGTAACTGGTCTTTAAAAAATCTAATTTCAAAGCATTGTATTTTTCAGCTACACCTTTTGAAGTAGCATGTATTATTTTGCTGGAACAATCATAAGTATCATAAATAAAGTAGCTTAAGCAATAGAAATTTACTTTCTCAAATTCTAGAGGATGGAGGTCTGAAATCAAGGTCTTGTCAGGGTTGGGTTTTCTAAGCCTTTTCTGCTTGAGTTATAGCTGGTCATCTTATTTCAACCATTTTCATATGATCTTGCCTCTGTTTATAACTAGGCCCTAATATCTGTTATAACTATATCTAAGTAGGCCCTAATATCTTTTTATAAAGAAATTAATCATCCTGGACCAAGGTCACATATATGACCTTATTTTACTATACTTCTATAGTAGTCATCTTTTTAAAGGCAGTCACTTTTTGGGATACTGCCTGTTAAGACTTAAACATTTAAATTTTGGAGAATAAGAATCATCACTTACGAAAGTTTACATCTGAAGATGCTTTTAAAGTTTGTAAGTAATAGGCATATTTAATTTTATATATAAACATACAAATATTTAATTTTATGTAGTGTACAGTGTGGAGAAGCTGGGGGTGGTGTGTAAAATCTTTATCAGATTATGAATTTACTCAATAATAAAGTCTTCAGATAAGAACTGAAAATGGAAGGTTTTAGAATTATTTTTAATTTTATACATTTCTATAAATCTGAAAAGCTCTGACAGGGTTCACAACTTTTATAAGCTGTGGTACTAGTAGCATCCTGTTTGTATCCTGTAAGGTTTCCTAAGTTTTCCAACACAAACATCATAACTTCAACAAGAATTTTTAGGCACACTATTTAGGCACATTTTGCAAACGTCTCTTCTAGAGATTCTTTAACTTCATAAATTTACCTGAAAGGGAAGTTTCTAAACAAAGGAGACTATGGAGGACATCTGGAGCAACACAGCATATTCTTTCTGTGCATATGGAGCATAAATCATTTACTTTGTACTGATAACTCATATACTCTTACATATGAGTTTGAAGAATGTAGATAAATGGTAATATTCAATTATAATAAGAAATGGGGGTAATCATATTGCAAAGAGACTTATTAATGACAATAATACTTAAGAAAATTGGCAATTGCTTGTGTCAAAAACAAGCTGATCAAAATGTTAATAGATCACACAGTGTACATGTTGACATGGCTAGTATACCTTACCATTATCTACGATTCTCAGGTACATGCAATTTATTTTATACTATAAGGTCATCTAACATTGCACTATTTATTAGTTTCCCTTATTATACTTGGATTCACAGCTTTGATATTAACAAGGCTTTTTTAAAAAATATGTATGAACACAGAATTCTTTATCTTTATTCTTATTTAATTATTATTACAATTTTCAGAAGGAAGACTGATTTAGGGTCAGAATTCCATCACGACAGGGAATTGCCTTCTGTATTTAGCTAATATAATAGTTCTCAAAAGATCATTCAGCTAAATGAAATGTGAATTTAAATAAATAGTATCCATATCACTATTTTGTTCACTGAGCTGGGAGTTTTGAGGACAGAAAATGTATTTGTATATTTAATCAATTAATGGATTTACTTTACATTTTTCTTGACAATAGTTATATTTGAATCTTGAGAAGTCTGTAAATGTCAGTCATAAAAATTTGTTTTCATAAATTTGAAAGGACTACTGAAAAATAAATATACAATATACATGTGTGTATAGCTGAAGGCTATATAACAAAACCCAGAGTGCCAGGTAGGGAAAACCTCCCTTCAAGTTGTTGGTCAGGGTGATTTAAGAGATTCTCAAAGTAATACAGGATATTACCACAGTCCTTGATTACTTCCCAGAACTTGAAGGTAAGACTTTATTGCTGAAGACAGGACATACTTTGGACACAGGACTTGAAGCAATGGAGCTGGAACTGACCTGGAAGCCTCCTCCCTGAAGACTGGCTCTCATAGTTGCAAGCTTCTAAGGAAAAATATCAATGTTCCAACCTCAGCTTTAAAGCCTAATAACCACAACAATGCCTGGCACACCAAATATCGGTGCACTGGTGTTACTTTTATCTTGGGGATAATCAACATCTATCTAATTACATTTAAAGTTTTCTCAACACAGGGGTACTCATGTGTGGCACCTTAAACGTAGCCAAATACACATGGTGTTTGTAAGATGCCCAGCTCCAAGTGGCACATCTACAACGCATCCTCTACACCTAAGGCTCAAGGAACATAGCCGGACATCTCTGTCACATCCCTAGACAAATATAATTTCTTACTGTATGCTAAATAAATATCCTTATATTTACAGACAAGTATACCTTTCATTGCTCATCAAAGACGCTTCTTTTTGCTGAATGGAAATTATAACAGAGTTCCAAGACTGGTCACACACAGAGAATAGGTGTCTGAGAGATGCCCAGGCCTAAGTGGCACATCTACAGTGGAACCTCTAAGGCTCACAGAACACAGCAGGACAAGGGAAAGAGAAAACACTAATGTGCCTCTCAACTCTCACCAGTGAAGCTTCCTTATGCATCAGAGGACAATGTTCATAGAAGGCGCAACTGGCCAAAGTGTAGAGAATAAGAGAATGCAGAGTGCATGTCCTTGGATAGGACTCATATATTAAACCTCACCCACTCATGGCTCAGTGACTATTGCTGAAGAGGGGGTGGAAAGATTAAGAACCTGGGTTGGTGCATGATCATAAGGAAACAGTTTTACAGGCCTGTGGGAACTTGTTCATATGATCTTACAACAATGGTGACAGCATGCACTACCCATGCAAACTCAATCAGACAAAAACCCAGCATAAAACTAGGGAAATTTGCAGGAGGTCCCAACCTTACATGAGGAACTATTACTTATTGATTATAGTTGGGTGAGAGAGAGTTTATCTTCTTAAAGGAATGGCTCTAGATAGGCTGACTAAATTCCAGTGGATGAACTCATACCCAGGGACATCTGGACACACATACTTAACTGACTAAGCATTAACATATATGACAGAATGCATGAAATCTGGTGGGGGTGTGGTAGGGGGGTGCAGATAGGGGAAGAAGTCTAAATAGGACTAAGATGTGTTGTGTTGTATAAATTGTACAAAAATTGAATAAAAATATATATTGGTTTAAAAAAAGACCAAAAAAAAAGATTCCCAAAATAATACAAGTTATTACCACAGATTTTAATTGCCTCCTAGAACTTTAGAGTAAGGCCTTACTGCTGAAAACAGATATTTTGGAAACAGAACTTGAAGCAATCACCCTAAAAACCTCCTCCCTGAGGACCGCTCCAAGCAAATTACAAAGAGAGAAAAATAAAAGATTCCATTCAGTTGTAAACTCTATGAACAACAACAATAACCAGGGCAGCAAATTATCTCTACCAGTACAATAGTGGCACTTTTATTTTGGAGGTAATCAGTACCTTTCTCTCTGAACTTAAGACCAGCTCAAGGAGAGGGGACACAAATGTGGTATTGCAAACCTAGCCAAATACATATGGCTGGAAAGGTCATAGATCCTAGAGAAAAACCTACTTTTGTCACATCCTTAGACCAACGTAATTTCTTAGTGTATTCTAAATATGTACCCTTATATTTATAGACAAATGTACCTCTCATTACTCATCAAAAAAGCTTCTTTTTTACAACAGATGATGATTATCACAAAGTTCCACAGCTGGTCAAATGAAGAGAATAAGTGTTTGTAAGATGCCCAGCTCCAAGTGGCACATCTACAATGCATCCTCTACACCTAAGGCTCAAGGAACATAGCCGGACATGTAGCAGAAGGAATATTAATGCATCTCTTGACTCTCACCAGTGATGGCTCCTCGTGCACCAGATGGTGATTAACCTAGAAAGCCTCAACTGGCCAAAGTGCAGAGAGTAAGAAACTGCAGCGTGTATATTCCCTAAAAAGGACATCTGTAGCAAACTTTTGTCACCAAAAGCTCAGGGACCACTGCAGAAAAGGGGGTGGAAAGATTGTTAAACGTCAGAGATGATGAATGACCACAAGGGAACACAGATTTCCAGACAGCTGGGACGTTGCTCATCTGAACTTACAGCAATGGTGACAGCATGCACAAGACCCATGAAAGCTCAAGCTAGACAAAATCCTAGAAGTGGGGAAGTGGGGAAGAAGCCCCAACCTTAGCCAAGGAACCTTTGACAACCACTGAAAGAGGGAGAGTTGGTTTTCTTTAGAGTGTAACACCAGATACATTAACCAGGCTCCAGTGGGTGAGTTCACATTGAGGGATGTCAGAAGACACAAACTGGACTCTATAGGCCTTAACATATCAGTACATGAAATCTGGTTTGGGGTCTGTACAAGGGAAGCAGATTTAAAATGATCAAAACATATTGTATAAAATTTGCAAAATATCAGTAAATAAATAAATATTTATTTAATAAAAGAACAGTGGTATTTAAAATTTGGATGATATCTTTAAAAGTAATTTTTTAGCCATTAATTTTGTTATTAAAACCAATCTTCAAGTTTCCTCTAAGCAAAGAAATATTTTTAGTTTAACCATTTTAAAAAGCAAAATATTTTACTATAGAAATAGGAATTGTCTTGTATACAATTACTATGTAAAACCCTCCTAAAGATACATAGTTCCTATATCTAGAGGCACTTCCAATAACCATGTCAGTTAATAGCTTAGTTACACATTTCCAAACTCTTTGTATAGTCAAATGTATTTCTAAAATTCAAACAAAAAGGAGATTCAGTCTCATATTCTTGTAAAGCTTGCTTTTACAAACATAGCTGGCAACATTGGGCCTCGTTTAATTCTTAGGTATATCTCATTTCTCTTAATATTGTACTTTATTGCAATCAATGAAGTTTCTGTTACTTAGTTTAATAAAATTCTTGGTTGTACTGTCTGAATCAGCTATACTTCATTTGTTTAACTAAAGTCCACACAGGTTTGGTTAATCTAAAAGTGAATAAATTCGATTGTTCCTAGGCTATCACATATAATCTCTGGAACAGCTATAACAATGAAATTTGGGGATCATGACAGGACAGGTAACCAAATAGCCTTGGTTATGGTCTCAGAACTGCAGTATGGTTTATAAAATGTAATCTTGAATAGACAGCTGCCCCAAGTAGGAGGCTGGAAATCCTCATAATTTAAATTAATAACAGTTCTTTACACAGTGATATGACAGTTTGATATAGTGAACATCTGAGTTCATGACTAATACTTGCCAGACCTACTGCACAAAAAAATGCAGGAACCCTGCTTTGTAATTACTAATTTCAAGATGATAACAACAGAGAATTATAGTAAGATCAGGTTGCTTCAGAGTACAGAGCCTTTTAATAATGTAAAGCCTTCTTGATTGTGAAAACAACCAAAGAGATGTCTACCAAAATTGTATAGATTATTTCTTATTTATTATAAGCCAAGTGTGATTCCATATGACTGTGATCCCTGGACTAGGATGGCAAAGATCAAGAAGAGCTTGAGTCTGGCCTATCTCAGTTCCTAATGATACTGATATACTCATAAACTACTGCATCTCTCAGCCCTCATTAGAGATGCTTCTTGCAGTAGAGGTCAGTTAACATGGAGACCCACAACTAGTCAACATACAGAGAATAAGAGACTGCAGAGGTCTCAGTTCTAAATGAGACACCTATATCACACTCCTTCCCTGCTGTACTTAGGGATCTTCTTGCAAGAGGGAGAGGGGGGATTTCTCAGAGCCAGAGGAGGTGGATGAGTAGCAGGAAACTGTTTTCTGGATTGCAGGGAAGTTGTACATGTGAACTCACAACAATTGTGACAGCATGTAAGAGACATGCTCAAAGTGCAAACCAGACAAAATTCCAGCATGAAGTGGGGAAGTGTAATGAATCCTCACCCCTAACTAAGGAGTTATTGGCATATGATAGCTTAGTGGGGAAGTGCAATGAATCCTCACCCCTAACTAAGAAGTTATTGGCATATGATAGCTTAGTGGGGAAGTGTTATGAATCCTCACCCCTAACTAAGGAGTTATTGGCATATGATAGCTTAGTGGGGAAGTGTAATGAATCCTCACCCCTAACTAAGGAGTTATTGGCATATGATAGCTTCTGGGAGAGGAAATGTTAGTTTTCCTTAAGTATGTGGTCCCTGGTAGGTCGACCAAGCTCCAAGACAGGCTCTACAGTCAAGAGTATTTGGGCAGCACAAATTGGAGTGGATGGGTTAAAAAAAAAAAAAAAAACATGAAGCTGTATGTGTAGGGAGGTGGGATGAATCTAGGAGGAGCTGGGGGAGGGGGATGAATACAATCAATGTACATTGTATGAAATTTCAAAGAACTGACTGATAAAAATATTTTAGTAAAATAAAAATAAAGGTAAAACAAAATAAAATGAATGAAATAAGGTACCTATTAAAAGTAGAAAAGTAGCTAGATGTGATGATGCAGCTGTATGTGTAGGGAGGTGGGATGAATCTAGGAGGAGCTGGGGGAGGGGGATGAATACAATCAATGTACATTGTATGAAATTTCAAAGAACTGACTGATAAAAATATTTTAGTAAAATAAAAATAAAGGTAAAACAAAATAAAATGAATGAAATAAGGTACCTATTAAAAGTAGAAAAGTAGCTAGATGTGATGATGCATGCCTTTAATCCCAGCTTTGGGGAGGCAGAGGCAGGCAGATCTCTGTGATATCTAGGTCTGGTCTATATAGCAAGTTCTAGTCCAGCTGGGGCTACAGGGAGATCTTGTCTCAATAAAGCAAAAAATCAGTAGAAAAGTAATTAGTAAATCTGAGATTTAAATAAATGTAAATACAGTTTTCATCTGTCTTTTACCAAAAAAATTTCAACAAAAGTCTGAAACGTAATTATGTGGAACACTTTACTAGACAAACAAGAATATACATAGGGACATATGCGTAATTTTTTAAAAGTATTCTTATGTTATTTTTAATTTAAAATTTGTTTTACTTTATAATTCAAAGTTCTATTTTGTTCATACAGATCCAAGTATATTTATTCTTAGTATTCATCTCTTCATTTGAACTCATATGTCAGTATAAATCAGGTTTCCTTTGATAGTAAGTAAAGGAGCAATTTTCTAGTTGGTTGAACAGGTGAAAGGTTTAACAGTGGACTATTCAAAGCATACAAATGTTCTATTAGTGACAAACACACCTGAGTCACTGCTTCAGTAATATATATTAGGTACCATGTTTCTAAATTTTAGCCTATTTGGTATTTTACAACCAATGCTGTTTATTTAATCTGAAAATATCAAACGCCCATAAATAAATGCCAACATTTATTCTCATACGAGATGAAAAGTTAAGCACTGTGATAGTGTCATAAATCAAGTAACATTCCTAACCACATTAAGACAATAGCAGAAATGTGGTTGGGGGCTAAGGATCAACATCATTGAACAGCAGCATAGCGACCTTGAAACCCTCTTAAAAAAGAAGTGATTTCTTACATATGACCATTTTTTTAATTACCTAAGGTTTGAAGCAAATATTTGATTTTGTTTTTGAGACAGACACTCATGTATTCCAATTTGACCTCAAACTCACTACGAAGCCAAGTATAGCTCTGACCTGCATCCACTACCAGAGTGCTATGATTAAAGGTGTGAGACCACTTTATGTGGTGCTGGGGATCCGACTCAGTGTTTTTTGCTTGCTGCTAGCTAGGCGAGTACTCTGGCAATTGAGCCTCTATGTGATCTTCTTAAGAATGGAAATAAAATATTTTTAAAATACACATTTTTATTTTTAATTGAAACATTATTGTATTTGGATTTTCTTTATAAAGATTTTGCTTCTTAGTTGTTCTTCCATAAATTACCTCCAAAGTTCTTACATTATCAAAGTGGTAGAAAATAATGTATGAAATATTATTTGCTTAAGAGGTGTACCTTTTAATCAAGTTCAAGGAAATTGTATCAAATCCAAATTTTATACTTCATATAATTTTGTGAAGAAGATCCTGAAAGACAGACATATTAATACAATTTCAAAGTTATGTTATCTTTCCTATTACAATAGTTTTTTCAAAACAGTGTCAAGATATAACTGCTGTCTCTGCATATTACACATATACAAAGGAAAACTATAAACGAGTAGCAGCAGTCTTACAAAGAAAATATTATGCCTGAAAGCATAAAAAAGCACAAGATGAGCTCTCAAACCTGACAACACTAAAACGCTGGTGCATCTGTTTTAATCAGAGGTGTAGGAAATGGCTTAGTTCTGGATTTTAGCTTTGGATTTTAGGCAGCCATTATTTATACATTTAAAACAAGACCTATTATAAAGGACTAACTTCTTCCAGCTTCTTCTTGGTCTGAGACAAAGACCTGGAAGGCTTTTTCACCCCCTGACAGGGCCCAGCTAGTCCAAAACACTTCAAATAAGATCAAGGCCTGACCTGGGCATATCTCAGCTTGAAACTGTAGCTTATTAGCTTCCTCTTCTTTGTTTAAATTAACAAATGCAAAATTAGGGGAGGGAGATACACCAAACTCTTTTAAAATGTTCAAGCCCTCTTTGGGGATTAGATTTTGGATCCTGAATCCCCTCCTCTTATAAAGCACTTTTCTCTCTGACTGTGTTTCTTTACTTTTAATAAAGTTTTTACCTGCTTCTTTCTGCTGTATCTGAGATTTTTCCTGTCTTTTAGTTGTTTGATTGGCAGAGAAAATGAACCACATCAAGACCCCTAAATGGTAATAATGTGACATATAATTACTGTTTTTAGGACTGGCAACCAATTGCCCCCCCTTAACAATTATGCATATTCACCAAAAATAAAGTATAAGCTCTTCAATTAGACTGTAATTTTCTCTAGATGGCAGTCTTCACCATTTTTAGGTTAGGAAGGTGTTCATTAAATCATTCTGTAACTAGAACACTTTACATTGTTAATGTAAAGGCCTCATCAGTCTTACTGACTTACCTAAGCTGTGCACACTGTCTAGAGAATAAGTCTGTGGTCTCACTGGTCTCTTTTCTCTACAGTTTTTCCCAATTCCTTATGCAAGACTGTCATCTAACACTTAGGCCAGAATCAATGTTACAAATTAATTAGGAAACTATGGTTTCTACCCAACTCAGGCACTACCATGCTATCAGTTAAGTAAAATCCTTGCTAAATATGTGTGCTGTCACTTATTCTTGCTATGACAAGACATCTAAGAAAAATAATTTTAAAGAAGTAAAGATCCATTTTGGTTCATAGTTTCCAAAATTTTAGTTCATGAGCAGTTGGATCTACTTCTCAAACTCTTAATTAGATGACAAACAAGCCTTTAGTACATGAGCCATAGAGGACATTTTAAAACTCAAACCACAACATTATTCCATCAAGTCAGTGTGATTTAAAAATTAAAATATGGCCAGGCTTGATAGCAAATGCCTTTAATTCCAGCATCCAGGAGGTAGAGGCAGGCAGATCTCTGTAAGATCGAAGTCAGCCTGGTCTACATGGTGAGTTCTAAGACAGTTGTGGCTACACAGAGACCCTATCTCAAAAGCAAACAAAAACAAAACCCTGAAATTTATTGCTAAATTTACCCATTTTAAAAAGTATTTTATTTATTACTTTTATTTTCTGTGTTTGAGTGTATTGTCTGCATATGTTTATTGGACCCATGTTGTGCAATGTTCGCAAAGGTCAGAAGAGGGCATCAGAGTCTCCTGGTACTGAAGTTATGTACAGTTATTAGCAGTCATGTGGATTCTGGGATTTGAACTCTGGTCCTCTGCCAGAATAACCCATGCTCTTAAGTGCTGAGCCATCTCTCCAGCCTCTATATTTTGCCAGTTTTTAAAAGTATTTTTTCAAAGCCTTCACTGCATTTTACATAGTCCTTAAATCTTTCTAAAAAGTAAAAAATCTATGTAGTATAAAATGGAGTTGATATTTAAAACTTAGTTTATTTGATTAACAAAAACAATGGTTGTGGAAAATACATTCCTTATCAATATTAGATCTGGTTTATCTGATTCAAAATCTAAATTTTATGAAAACAAGATAGTCTTCAAAGCTCCATTTTTGATTCCAGGTACTGCAGTTACTCTTTTGGAAGTTTAGTGATTGTCTACACTTATCTGAATCATACACGTGAAAGGTTTTCGACATCTATTTAACTGTGCTTAAATTTGTTATAACAGTAGCGGAGTATACAGCTGTACTCATCTGTGCCTTCCTTTTGAATGGCTATAAACAGAAGCTTAAAGACATGTAAATTGATGTTAAAGGCAAGAGTACTAGAGATGGACTACCTGGAATAAAATATCATTCCCCAAAGAGACATGAAGTGCTGAAATAACTTAATTTCATAATGCATAAATCTTTTTTGAAGCTTAAATGACAATGATGTAACAGCACCTGGCCCATTGTACGTGCAATAAGTAGATTAGCCATTATGACTACTCAGCCAGTTGCATAGGCTACAGAGCAGAACTGGACTTTGATTCTTTGCACTGAAGTACTAGATTATAACAGTTTTACCTTGCAGATTTTTCCTCCCTTTACTTAAACTTATGCCATAATTCCCACCAAGAAAATGTTTCCATATATATTTAAGGACTAGCTAGCTAAATGCAGCGTGGATCTCCATTTCTAATCAGAAGGGCACAAGGTCTTAGAGCTACATGAAAATATTTTTCTCTTTTCTAAATGTATAGGTTGTGCCTGCTTAGTTGAAAATTAAGTTCAGTGCTTTTGGTTTTTATCCTTTAATTATTGCTTCTCGCTGTGAATAAATGCATGATATAAAAATATGGAAAATTCCCCTGGGCTCTGAGAAAAAACAAAGAAATGTAAACTATACAGCAGATACCAAAGCCCACAACATAAAATGTCCCTTAATCTACAGCTGCACACAAATTGACCTGAAATATAACTGTAGACACTCAAGAAATCAAACATAAATTTTAAATTACTTCCAAAATATGGTTAAAAACATGTATTGCATTTCTATTTACAACCCACAAATAAACATGCCTATAATTTGTTAGCACATTTGTTCTTTTTATTTACTTGAGTAAAAGAAGAATTAATATTTCTGATATAGCCATGTTAGAAGTAACCATATTTGGTATTCATATAATATGATGTGGATAACTTAAATATTTAATTATATAGAATTATCTGTTTATTAAACAGATTTCCCTATTACTAACTGAAAATATTACTTTCTAATTATATTCTTCAATTATTATAAATAAATTTTACTTGGAGAAGACATTTCACAGTAGAATATGATTTATTTCACAATTCATACTTGATATTAAGAAAGAGAATGTATTTATTTATTGCAATAAGAATATTAAAGAGTCATATGAACAAATGCCAACAGTCTGGAAAACTGTTTTTCTGTGGTCATCAACCTCCTCTTGCTCTTTCTGTTCCCACTTTCACGATGATCCTGGGCCGCTGGTAGGCAGAAAATTGATATAGCTGTCCTATTCAGGGATAAGAACTCTGCAGCCTCTTTTTT
The DNA here is from genome assembly GCF_000622305.1 of Nannospalax galili. Classification (NCBI taxonomy): domain Eukaryota; kingdom Metazoa; phylum Chordata; class Mammalia; order Rodentia; family Spalacidae; genus Nannospalax; species Nannospalax galili. The sequence continues at coordinate 3,091,827 of NW_008344644.1, forward strand.
AAAAATATTTTATTTATTATTTTTATTTTATGTGTATGCATGTATTGCCTGCATGTAGGTAAGTGCACTTGTGTCATGCAATGCCCATGGAAGACAGAAGAGTCTGCAGCCTCTCTTTCTCTGCATGTTGGCTAGTTGTGGATCTCTATGTTAATAATCACTTGTTGCACAAGGAAGCTTCTCTGCTGAGAGTTGAGAAATGCATTAATCTGTTGGTATAATAGTAAGTCATTAAGAATCAGTTTAATACTATTTTCTACTTGGCAGAATAAGAGTAGTAGGATCTCCCCTATGGCCTTTGACTTGTTTAGCCACAGGTTCCTTGGCCTGATATCAATGTCAGGTATGGGCTCCATCTTATGAAGTGAACCTTATGTCCAATTAGAAAGTAGTTGGTTAGTCCCATAATATCCATACCACTACTGCAACAGAGGGCATACCTTGTCAAAGATAGTTGTTGCTGAAACTTGCAGGATTACAGCTGGGTAAGGCTGATGACAATGGTTCTCTTCTGGTATTATGCATAGCACCTTTCTGCACTACAAAAGCTAGCCAGTACAGATGACGCTTTGAAGTCAGCACCAGCTTGATTTCTTCTTGTTTGTTCTACAGTTCATGTATGAACCAATACATGAGCAATGTATGAGCAATCTGGTCTACAATCTGGGTACTATATAAATTCAAACCAGACAGAATCCCAACATGGACGTGAGGAGGTAGATAAGAAACCCTAGCCTTACTTTAGGAAATATTATCAACCAATGACTGATGGAAGGGAGAGAGTCTGTCTCATTTAATGGTGAGACTCAGTCAGTTGACCAGGCTCCAGTGGATGGACCCACACTGAAGAGCATCTGGGGGCACAAATTTAACTCTGAAGACCTTAATATACATATATGCATATATGTGTATATATATGTATATGTACATATATAAATATATAAGTATATATAAATATGTAAAAATATATAAATATATAAATATTAAGGTCTTTAGAGTTATATATATATTAACATGTACAAAATTCCCCAAAATTCAATAAAAAGAATATTAAAGAAATTAATGAAACCAATATACAACAATATGAAATGCTTATATTGAATGTACACAAAGACAAAAAATGTTCAATCCTCTTAAAGGAAATAAACTCAGTAAACTAAAACAGCTTGGAAGTGTGAGACACAGGAACTGTATGACATCTTCTGTTAAAATATGTTGGGCATAGTAGTGCTTGCCTTTAATCCCAGCACTCAGGAGGAGGCAGAGGCAGACAGGTCTCTGTAAGATGGAGGCCAGCCTTCTGTATATAATGAGTTCTGTGCCAGCGGAAACTATTGGGAAACCAAGTCTTTAAAAGATCAAAAAAAAAAAAAAAAGGAAAAAAAAAGAAAATGCTGTCTAAATTGAAAGGCTTTTACAATGCAAATTTACTAATTTCAAACATCTAGTGTTAAGAGGTTTAGAAACTGAATCTTACAGAGTAAAAAATACTGTTGTCAGCCTGGAATAGCTCAGTGTTAAAGCATGTTTTTACATTAATGAGACCCTACTATATATACCATGGAGGGACAGAGAGTATGTTAACATTATTACAAAAGGCTCTTTTGGCTAAACTAATGATTTTTCAAACTTTAAAGGAAGAATTATTATATCTCAAGCAGTCTCCTTCATACTCTCATATTGTTTAAATTAAATATATTTATAATGTGAAATTGTTACTAATAATCGTAGTAACTAATTAGAAAGCTTTCTACTTTTGAAAGTCAGTATTGAAAAAGTAAGTAGAAAAATCACTAAAATCATAAAAATATGAAACACTAATTTGTCTTTCAGAGCATTTTTAATCATAGAAGTTAAAAGTTATGTAATCAATTTTGAAAATATTTATTTTTTGATCATGTGTACACATGTATGTCAAGTTTGAGTTTGTGTACCTGTCATAGTTAACATAGGGTGTTGGATCCTGGAGTTGGAGTTAATAGGTTGAGCTGCTTGATGTGGGTGCTAGAAACTGAACTCAGGTTCTCTGTAAGAGCAGTTAAGTACTCTTAACTGCTGAGCTTTCTCTCCAGGCTTGTGATTTGATCATTCTGAACAATATGTGTTATTAATATTTTGCTGCAGAAAAATAAGATTTATTTCAGTCTTTACTTTTACATAGCCCCATTGTGCCTCTTACTTTTAACAACACATGCCAATAGACAGAGTGGTGAGCCATTCTCACACTGTCTCTAACATAAATGCTGAATTCCATCTGTCAAACCCTGTATGATCTTTGCTGGAGGTATATCAGGGTGATTGAATACTGCATAGTAGAGGGACAACGTGAAGGCATCCTGGGCTACATAGGATAATGACTGCAAAGGAGAATTAAACAGATATGTCATCTTTGATCCCGTCCTAAAGACTGTAACAATTTAGAAGCTCTGAACAGTTGGAACAGAAGGTGGTGTAGTATTCAAATAATGATGAAAGTTTCCCTGACTTTCCTCTCTGGGGGGGCGTCTTCTGTGCTGTCCACAGGATCACCTGTGGTCTTTATAAACCCTGGGTGCTTCCATCTCTTTTCCTTGTTTTTTTCCTCATGGCTTCATTTCTAGTCCTAGCATCTTTTATCTTTCCTACCTAGACCTTGTTTACGCTTATAAGTAAGTGAATAAATAAATATATTAATATTTGCTAAGGTGTAAAGGTTCCTCTAGCTCATTAAGATAGAGCTATTTTGTCATTAAGTAACAATTAATATAAAAAGATCACTACATTAAAATGCCCTCAAAAAGGCAAATGATGTGCCCCACAGTTCAGCTACAAGAAGACATGCTTTGATGTGTCTAGACTGTTCCTTTATGAGCGGCCCCTACTTATCTGTTGGCTTGTAGGACTAACAATGAGATCACACCAAGAAATAATTAAAATACTTTTCTATGATGAAAAAAGAAAGACAAACAAAACAAGCCATAAACAAGACCCATAAGAGCAGATTTGGTTGCAAGATTCCATCAGTTTTTTTCCAATGTTTAAATTCTAAAAGAATTCGCAGATTTAAAAACTTAAAGATATCGCAGTTTCTCAAAAGGTTATATTTCTCAGACAACTTCTAAAGTCTGCTAGAAAATTATTTTTGGTGTCTTGACTAGAATTTCCAAAAGAAGGTGGCTCTCTATTTTCTCAAGGTAAAGTGCCTACATCTTCAACCACTACTTTGAAACTATGCTTTATAAACTGAGCTGAAAATTTAGCAATTTTCCAGAAAGATAACTCAGAGCAAAAATTTGATTGTAAGTAAAATTCAGTGAAGTAGACTGTCTTGAAGCAGTGATGCAGTCACTCCTGCACAGCCTTGATGACAGGCAGACTGCAATTCCCTTTCAAAATTAAAATCATTGAAATAGTGATTGATTGATTTTACAAAATAAGACTATTCAGTGGCTTCCCATCCTATTCTGTTCATAGCTTGATTCTCATGCCTTGACTTTGACTTTTTACTGTGTTCTGTAATGTGACTTACAGCTTAATTCGGAGAAAGCAGAAGGAGCAAATTTAGATGTTTTGCTTTAAAAGGTCTTTAGATGAGTCTATTATGAACATGCAGAACCCAGAAACAATTCTCTTTCTCTTATTCTGATTATGATTGCATACTCCTATTTTTGTGGAATGCACTAGGGTATGATGCGAGTTCCCAAGAAATCTTACTGCTTTCAAATTATGAGGTTCTGAATCCAAGGGCAGAAGGAAAAATTTCTCATTCATTTTAGTCTCTTGATCCCGTTTGCTCTCTGATTTATAATTCCACAATGGAGAATCTTGTGCACCGGCCTGTAGTTTGGAAACCCCTGGGATTTGAAAAGAAAACTTAACTGGCCACCAGAGAACAAGGGAAAATAATCTGGGACTTTCACACAGTTTTCACTCGTGTGTGTGTGTGTGTGTGTGTGTGTGTGTGTGTGTGTGTGTGTGTGTGTGTGTGTGTGTGTGTGTGTGGGGTGGGGGGGGGAATACAAATCATAGGATGATTTATTTCTGTACTGGTTGTGTTTTCATGGTTCTAACTTTTTTTATCATTTCATGTATTTCAGGTATAATTCTAAATGCTTTGCTTGAACTATTTGCCTAATTTTCATGATAATAAAACAAATCTCCACAGTTCTATGTAACAAAAAAAATCTGAGTCAAAGTAGATATATTCTACTGCTTAATTCAAAAGAAGAAACTTGACAATACAATCACTAAGTTGAAAGTGTGAAACATGCCCAGATGAGGGACACCCAAAGGCAGATCTATGATGCTATTCTGTGACCAAGTAGTTAGGAAGTATTTAATGTTTCAGGTACTGCTATAGTTACTAGGTACACAGTCTGCCCAATCATACACAAAACTATGTGGTGCCTCCAACTGTTTCCATTTTCCTTCTGATTTGAAAGCATGGTTAGAGCTAAGCAGCATATATTTGGCACTTCGTACCAATTTCACCAGCCAAGTCCCTTCACTAGTGATGTCATGGTCTAACAGTTTTTCCTCCCTGCAAAACATATTTAATCTCACTGTAGAGCTTCAGAACAGATTGCATCCATTCTACTTATGAAAGAATACATTTTGTTTGCATAATTTTAAATAAAGCTTTTATTTTCAATAGTTTTGTATTTATAGAAAAGTTTACATTTAAAGCAAAGAGTTCCTATATGTCTCACACTCAATTTACCCAATTTTTAACATATTGCTTTAGAGTAACATTTATCATAATTATAGAACCAATGTTAGCATTTTCTTTCTGATGTTTATTGATATTTAATTATAAAATTCAAACTTTCTTCGGGTTTTCTTTGCTTTTACTTACTGCTCTTTTCTATGCCAAGATTCCATCTAGGATTCCAAATTACGTGCACTCATTATGTCTCCTTAATCCCTGTGTTACTTTACTTCAGTTGTCAAGCTTGACACATCTAGGAAAAGGAAGCCTCAATTGAGGAAATTCCTGCATCATATAGGCATGTGGCCCTATCTGTGAGGCATTTTCTTAATTACTATTTGAAGTCAAAGGGCCCAGTACATGTGGGCAGTACCACCCCTGGGTAGGTGATCCTGCATTGTTTTAAAAAAAAAAAAAAGGGAGAACACAGGCCAGGAGAACAACCAAGTAAGCAGTGCTTTTCCATGGCCTCTACTTTGTTCCTGTCTCCAGGTTCCTCCCTTGCCTAAGTCCTGCCTTGACTCCCCTCAGTGATGGATGATGATCTGGGAATTATAAGCTGAAATAAACCCTTTTTTCCCCAAGTTATTTTGGATGAGAGTGTTTTATCACAGCAATAGAGAAGCAAAGTACAGCAACCTCCTATTAGCTATATGAGTTTCTCAATTTATCCCCTCTCCCCTCTTCCCTCTCTTCTTCCCTTCCATTATTCCCTTGTCGCTCCTTCCCCTGCTTCTTGAATAATGGTCAAGTATTTTGTTGATACTCAGTTGAGATTTGTCTGACACTTTTCTCATTAGTTGACTGAAGTTTCAGGTATTTGGGAGTAGCATTACTAAGGTGAAGTGCCTTACCTACCATAACACAGCTACCAATGACATTGCTTATGAGAACCAGATTATTTTCCATTTTTACCAATCTTTAATACTTTTACCTCTCTATACTTTTACCTCTCTATACTCTACCTCTAGAGTCTTTTGAAGGAAGCCATTTATACAGTCCACATTTAAGGTGTGGAGAGTTATACTTTGCCACTTTGAGCTATGCTTCCAGAATAACTGAATACTTTGGAATTTTTCCTGACCCTTCTATTCTCTCCCAATTCATTTATTCATACTCATTTAATTATATTAGGATAAAGTCATGAACATTATTTTGTAATTTGGTTAAAATCCAAATTATACTTTATTCATTTTATTTTCTTTCACCTATGCCTTAGGATGCTCTTTCACATTCATCCATTTAGCATGTCCTATCATTGCTTTCAGATACCAAACACCATAAACTTGTCATAGACTCATCTTGGTTGGCCTCTGCCCCAGCTGTAGAATCAGCCATTTTGCCAAGTGATTCTTGAATTGAAGACTAGTATGAAAAAAAAAAAAAAAACAGTGGGTGCTAAATGATTTTGGTGCTACTGAGATGTTACTTCTAGGTTCTTTCTTCAGACAAAAGAAATTATCTATGTGTGTACTAACCCATACATATACATATCGGTAAGTTATTCTATGCATATTGAGCTAAACATGAGTTCACATTGATATCACCAATTCTAATATAGATATGACTATGTAGATCATTGTAGTCTTCACCCCTTGATTGCCTATAAATGTCAGAATGTAACACTTTCTTTCACCTCAACATCATTATAACACATTTTCTATCCAATATACTATAAGGAGTCAGGAAAATAAAAGGATGAATAAAACACAATCTTGTCACTTTTGATATTATTTTCCATACAGCTTGCAAGTAATATTTTGGAAATATAAATTACAGGGATGGTAAGATGACTCATCAAGTTCAGACACTTGCTACAAAGTCTGAAGACCTGAGTGTAATCCCGGAACCCATATGATGGAAAGGGAGAACCAGTTCCCACAAGCTCTCCTCCTCTTAAGTGCCGTGGTACAGGTGCTACATCTCCATCTGCCACCCGACACCCACACAACAAATAAATGGAATTTTTAAAAATTAAAGAAAATATGTTACAGTGTGTTAATCTAACAGCCTTCAATTGTTTGTCATTACTTTTGAAATAAATCCTCAATCCTTTGCCTTGACCTAAAGGCCTTGACTAATCTGACCTCTACTTGCTTCTCCCTATCTTATCTAAGACTTTTTCCTTCTTGGCTTCCAGCTATATGCTCGCCTGTTTTACTATCCCTTTAAGTAAACATTTCTTTGCTGTCTTGTATTGTTTGTATGGCAAAGATTCTCTGCATAGGTTACTTTCCCAACAGGTGTTCACCTAGTTATGCTTTGAGTCTCAGTTCAAACTATTTTGTTTCACAGCCAACTTTTATTCTACTCCATCCACTATTGTATCTAGTTATCAGAGCTCATTTTCCTATTTGTTTACTTCCTAGAACTTTACAGGATCTATATATTTCTTGTTAAGTATGTATTAACTTATGACTATTTTCATTCCTAAAATGCAAACAGCAGGAGGAAAACATTTTATCAGGTGCTTTACTGCTGCTTTTGTCTCTGAGATCATCATTAGAATAAATGATTTGGTTAAAAACAAAGATTAGTGATCTTGTCTATTATTTTTTTACTGTATATCCCTAATCCTTTACCCTCATTAGAACTATATATTCTTGCTTCTTCAACTGCATCCAACGTTTAGTACTGATATGTCTAATATCCTTATATGCTGTCAATAATAGCCTTTTGCCATATAGTTTGCAAATATGTTGTCTCATTTTGTAGGTTTTATTTGCTGATTTTTGCTTTGTTGATTATTTCCTTTGTTATTTGGAATTCTTTTAGTTTGACATCATAACATTTATCAATTGTTAGTTTTGTTTCTATGTGTTTGTAGAAAATATGAATGATAGGAAACAAAGGGACATTGTGCAATTTATACCATGACGCTTTGATAAGAGGTATAAATTCTGGTGTTCTAAGGCAATATGAATATAATTGACAATAATTATCATTTTATTAGTATACTCTTGTTAAATTTAATTACTTTGTTTCTTCTGTTATTTTTATTCTTCATGTATGAGTGCATTGCCTGAATGTGTGTAAGTGCACCTGTATTGTGCAATGCCAGCAGAGGTTAGAAGAGGGTGTTAGACCCTCTGGAACTGGAATTACAAACAGTTGTTAGCTGGCATGTAGTTGCTGGGAACCAAACCTGAGTCCTCTGTAAGAACAGTCAGTACTCTTCACTGCTAAGACATCTCTCCAACCCCCAAATTATAATTACTTTGTAAAGGTAGTATCTTTAACATCCAATTTTTATACAGGAAGAAAATAAGATGTAGATTGTTTAACTCACAAAATAAAACCAAGTCTTTTATCTACTGAAATGAGAGGACATTACTGAGAATGTCCAATATATAATTTGGGTCTCAGAAGAAAAGGGCACTGAGAAAGGCATGCCATTTCTAGAGTGTTCTTGTCAAAACTGCATACTCTAAATCTAATCATGAAAAACTATCAGACTGCCTCAAATTCATGAATAATCTAAAAAACAGCTGACCAGCACTCTTCAAAAGACACAGTCTTTTTTGCAACCCTCTGACTTACAGTGCCCCGTATTGTTTGTAATCTCACAAAGCCAACGTAATTATGAAGCCTACAAAAGACAGAAATTTCTGCACTTCAGAGTTTCACATAAAAAAAGAAAACTAAATATCAGACCAGCATGAAGCTCAGTTTATTTGTTAGAATGTAAAATTACACAATCTTGAGACACTGGATAATTTGAAAAGTTGATCATTCAATATAAAGAAAGGAATTCACATCTTGATTAGAATGACTGAAAATCCTTTAGAGATAAGTCATTGTGGTGTAGCTGTCAGTACCTAACCAAACCTATCTCTTCTCCAAAATCAAGTCTTAGTTAAATAATTGTGCAGCTGTCAGTATCTAAACCAACCCTATCAATCTTTCTTCCAGAGTCAGTCTGTTTTCCAATTTATCAGTGGGAGTGGGAGGCAAGTAGTATGGTTCTAAGGACAGAGGATTTCTCTGTGCCTTATAATTCTGAGTAACAACAAAAAGTGATTATAACATTATGATTAAGTCTCCATCAAAATTGTTCCATATTCAAGTAGATACATTAAAAATACCTAAGCCAAAACTCAGGTGCTTAGCTTATTATTTCTTCCTAGTGTCATCACCTCTACAGCTGCTACCAGCTAATGGGCTCTCTATGATTCATTACTTTTCTAAGTTTCTAGGTTTGATGGAATTTTTATCTTTAAAGACTGATGCTGTTTAAGAAGATGCAGAAGTTTGTTTTCTGTCCATGCATAATTCTATTTGTGGAAAATTATTCCATACAAAATGAAATGAAGACTGTAATCTCCTAGATGTAAAAGATATGATGAAATTGCCGTCCTTGGAGCTTCTAAGCTTTTCTTCCTTTTTTAATCCTATGGTCGGTGAACTAAATGTCCCAGAAAAAAAACAGTGTCTTGAACTGAAATTTCCGCAAGGCTGATGAACTGATTAGCACTTCAGTGACTGTGGAAAGTTTGAAATGTTGCAGATCCAGAGCCTACTTAAAATTTAACTTCCACCATCTTCACCCCACAAATAGCCACTACTTGCCCACCTGTTTCTGACTTAATATCCTGTGACTAATAGATAAAAACCTCTTTGGAGGGTATTAACTTTACAAAGCCCTAGCTCTCACCAACCAAAAGGCTAAGAATGTCATCAGATAGTGTCTGAGGACAACTGCAACATTCTCCCTACTTTGATATGAACTACCTATTGAACCTACCTACCAATGTATTTGAAAATATGTTGATATATGACTTTCTTTATTATCTTACTTTAAAAAGTTTATGAAATCGCTACCTTATTGGAACATGCTATTTGGAGAAACTTATATCTGTTTTCCTCCGCCATGGTCACTCATATTTGGCTCCAGAATAAACCATTTCTTTGATTCCTTTGAGGTGAGAGCTATTTCTTTCATTCACAGGACTTTTCCTAAATAAAATGGTTACCTAAAATTTTAGCCATCTTAGTATCTGTTTATTAAAAGAGGAAGGGAAGACAGAATGGGGCTAAAGGGGACATGGATAAGAAAGTGAAGAAAGGAAGTTAGGAGGAAGGAAAGAAGGAAGGGAGAGAAAGAAAACTGATAAAATAACATAAATCTTAGACTATAAATGCTGTAATTCAGTAGACATTTAGTTATTATTATTGAACTAAAGGTCTTCATTGTCAGAACTCTGCTAAGTTACTATAGTGCTAAATCTGTCATATTTTATTCTTGAGTGCCATGTTTGTTATAATTTAAGGTCTATCATAACACTAAGAGAGGTCTTTGGCCATTGGTCCTCTTCTTGTTATTAAGAGCACCACTGTTCTATGGTGCATGTAGCATTCCCTTAACACTGGATTCTTTTAGCTCATATCTTGATTAAAATGTCTTTGAAAGATCTGAACATGGTTGTGTATAAGAATATGTCACTTTAGAACACTATGTACCCTATCTGTTTTCATCATTGATCTTTCCCTCATTTGCTCCTTGTAGCCTAGCTTCTGTATTCAACTGAATAAAATTTTCCATAGTAGAAAGAAAAATTCTTATGTGTTATTCTTTTGCTTGTTCCAAAGGAGCAAAGGAAAACAGAAAAATCATTCTGCAAACTTCTCTTTCCAGTAATATTTTGCCACAGTTGTTTGAAAAGACAAGGAAAACATGGAGATAAGCCTGAAGTTCTAAAGTGAC
>NW_008344644.1:3102595-3104202 GCF_000622305.1 Nannospalax galili
GGTAGATTTCAATGGTAAAGTTTTTTATATCTACTAATTATTAAGAAGCAAATTTTTATGCTTTGAAGAATTATTTTTTAATCATTATTTTATTTTAAGTTTTAATAGCTACATGATTAGAAGAAGCATTTCACTACAGCTTAAACATATTGAGTAACACACTCCAGGGCAAGAGTACATCTCTTTCATAAGTGGCTGCAAGTTTCTAGGTTCACAATTGAATTAATACAGATGTACAATATTAAACTCAGTATAAGCCCTGTAAGACAAAATTGAATGAGTTTTTAACGTTTAAAAAAGATCTCCATTTCATTTCAGAATATAATGTTCCTTGCAGAAAGACTCATTGTTTTTGTGACTAACACTGAGATGTTGGTGCATGCATCTCTATTCTGTATGTATCTAATTATTACTAGTCATAATTGGTTGCCTTGGATCCTTGGGGCAAGTCTATGTCTATAAAGTAATCAGGTAGATTTCAATTGGTAATGTTTATTACCTCAACTAATTAACATGACGTAAATTTCCATGCTTCCTCCTCAAATATAATGCATTTTTAAAATTTTTTTGATTTGTTTGTTTCTTTGTGTGTGTGTGTGTGTGTGTGTACCACACAGAACATCCCAAACCATCTTATTCAACTATACACCCACTTCCCAGATGGCACCCTCCCATAGCCTCTCTCCTCCCACTACAGGCCTTATACTCTGATATCACTGCTAGTGTCTGCTGTGTTGTTGGCACCCCAGCCATTCTCCACCACTAGCCCTCTCGAGAATCTAGTCAGCCTATCTAGAGGTCTTTGTGTTAGGAAGGTCAGCTGTTCCTCATCTAGCGACAATCAGTTGTCACTAGTCCTTTAGATAAGATTGGGGTCTGCTGTTCATTATCCAGTTCTATGCTAGGTTACAACCTAGGATTCACTTTGGCTACCCTGGCCAACAACTCAAAAGAAGGTATCTCCTATCTGGCATTGTTGTTTGTTATGGAGCCTTTAGATAAGCACTTGGACTCTTAAAAAATTATATTGGCCCCTTTAATGTTTGATTATACATTCCTTTAGGGTGTTTAAGGCCATACAGTTGGTCCAGATAAACCAATTTATTTTTACTCTTAAGGTCATTTGAGGATCTGTTCCTCAGGGGTCACATGGGCTTGGGAGGGGCCCCTGGCTCCTTTCTTTTACCAGTTCTGCCTATGTGAAGATAAGTAAAAGGTCCTACTTAACCATGTCTGGCTTTGCTTGGAAGCATAGAGGAAATGATTCCTCTGTATTGATCCTCCTCTTTGTAGACTGGACACTGGTTCAAATAGGTCTGGTGGGGTCGCCTTGGCCTCCTTGATCAAGAGGAAAGGTGACCCACCACAATTATAGGACATTTTGAGAGATGCTCATAGTCCCCTGGAACTAGTTGACCTAGGAGGGCAAGGAGCAAAAACTGTCCTTTATGTCCCTCTGACCAAATTAGTATAGGCCACAAAGTATGTCTGTTAAACACCCCAGAAGGTTAGTCCCACCAGTCTGGTACTTTTAATTACTGTGTGTCATGTAGATAAATCTTGGGCAAAGACCAGTTGTTCTCAGATAAACCTTACCTAGACATATA
>NW_008344644.1:3104646-3106507 GCF_000622305.1 Nannospalax galili
GCTCCTATGATCCTACCTCTGTTGAGCTTCTTCTTTCTCCTTATCTCCTAGGTTCCTCATATACCCTTCCCTCCCCACTCCTTAAACTAACCCAATTTTTATCCATATCTCCCTTATTAAGGCCTGTTTCCTACTGTTTTTCTCTTTCAGGCTCTTTATTTTGCTCCACCTCCCTCTTTCCTTTCCATTATCCTGGTTCCTCTAGTTATGCCTGGTTGCATACTTATTTATCAGAGTCTGGTTCTAGGATCCATATATGAGGGAGAACATTTGTTGATTTTATTTCTCAGTCTGTGATACTTCACTTAGTATAACAGTTTCTAGTTCCATACATTTACCTGAAAATTTCATGATTTCATCTTTCTTTACTGTTGAATAATACTCCATCCTATAAATGAACCACATTTTCATTATCCACTCGTCAATTGAGAGGCACTTAGGTTGCTTCCATCTCTTAGCTATTGTGAAAAGAGCAGCAACAAACATGGATGTACAAGTGTCTTGCAATAGGACAAGTTCTTTGAGTATATGACGGGGAGTGGTATAACTGGGTCAAATGGTAGGTCCATTTGTAGATTTTTAAGAGTTCTCCACACTGCTTTCCATAGGGTTTAAAGCCCCACCAGCAGTGGATGAGTGTTCCCCTTTCCCCACATCCTCTCCAACATTTGGTTTCATTTGTTCTCTTGATCTTAGCCAGTCTGACTGGGGTAAGATGAAATCTTAAAGTCGTTTTAATTTGTATGTTCCTAATTACTAAGGAGACTGAACGTTTTAGGGCAGTTTTTAGTCATTTTTATTTCTTCTTCCATGTACAGTTAGCTATGAAATAAGGGAACTGTAAGTTTGAAAGAAAGAGAACTGCGTGGGGCTTCAGAGTCTGTCTCTATGATCTCGCTCACCTGGCTGCAGGACAGATTCTGTCTCTATACTTTATTGATTGTTTAGCTTTGGCTATTTGGGTTGGAATCTTCTGAATGAAGCAAAACTTTTGTTGTATTTCACTTCTTGCATTGATCTTTGGGCTATTTGACTTGCAACAATAGGGTGCTGATAATCAGCGGGGCAGTGGACATTATTAAGGTAGGTGCCTTTCTGACTGTGGATACTAGATAGAGCTGTTGGCAATTTTTCCACTATTGTGTTTATGAAGTTAAAATGTATTCACCAGGGCCTGTCCTTCTGGGAAGCTGAGTCTCACTTTAGTGTGTGGCTTATCTACAGGTGGACATCCAGTTTTGCCAGCACCATTTGCTGAACATGCTGTCTTTCCTCCAGTGATTATTCTTGGCCCCTTTGTCAAGTATCAGGTGGCTGAAACTGTATTTACTTATATTTGGATCTTCAATTTTTTTCCATTGATCTATGGGTCTAGTTTTTTTTTTTATGACAATAGCTCTGTAATACAGTTTAAAATCTGGTATAATAATCCCCCTGGCATTGCTGTTAGTGCTCAGGGTTATTTTGTGCTTCCATATGAATCTTAGGATGGTTTTTCCAATTCTGTGAAAAATGTCATGGGGATTTTGATTGGCATTGCATTGAATCTATAAATGACTTTTGGTAGGGTTTTCATTTTCACAATATTAATTCTTCCAATCCATGAGCACAGGAGGTCCTTCCATCTTCTAATGTCTTCCTCAATCTCCTTCTGTAAATATTTAAAATTTTCATTGTAGAGTTCTTTAATGTCTTTGGTTAGGTTTATTCCGAAATATTTTATTTTATTTTTTTGCAGCTATTGTGAAGTGGAGTGTTTCCATGTGCTCTTTCTCTGATTGCTCGTTATTGGTATGTAGAAAGGCTATAGACTTTTGTAGGTTAATTTTGTAACCTGCCACGTTACTTAACGTGTTAATAA
>NW_008344644.1:3106700-3113351 GCF_000622305.1 Nannospalax galili
TCCTGATTTCAATGGGAATGCTTCCAGTTTTTCTCCATTTAGAATGATATTGGCTGTGGGCTTGTTACATATGGCTTCAATTATGTTGCAGTATGTTCCCTCAAGTCCAATTCTCTCTAGAACGTTGAACATAAATGTATGTTGAATTTTGTCCAAGTCCTTCTCTGTATCTATTGAGATGACCATGTGGTTCTTGTCTTTGAACCCATTTATAAGATTTATTTATTTTGATGTGTGTCTATATGCGGTTTGCAAGTATCTTTTTGAGAATTTTTGCATCTATGTTCATTAAGAATATGGGTCTATAGTTTTCTTTTTTGGTTGTATCTTTACCAGGCTTTGGTATGAGAGTGATGCTGGCTTCATAGAAGGAATTTGGAAGTTTTCCCTCCAATTCTATTTTTTTGAATAAATTGAGCAGTATTGGATGCAGGTCTTCTTTAAATGTCTGATAGAATTCTGCTGTAAATCCATCTGGTCCTGGCCTTTTTTCAGTCGGGAGGTTTTGTATTACTGTTTCAATTTCTTTTTGTGATACGGGTCTGTTTAAGCTGTTAATCTCTTCTTGGTTTAGTTTTGGTGGTTCCCATGCTTTTAGATATGCATCCATTTCTTTTAGGTTTTCAAATTTAGTAGCATATAGGTTTTTAAAGTATTCCCTTATAAGTCTGTTGTGATGTTTCCCCTTTCATCTCTGATTTTGTTGATTTGGAGGTGCTCTTTCTTTCTTTTTGTTAACTGGGCTAGTGGTCTGTCAATCTTGTTTATCTTTTCAAAGAACCAGCTCTTGAATTTGTTGATTCTTTGTATTGTTTTCTTTGTATCAGTTTCATTAATTTCTTTCCTGATTTTTATTATTTTTTCTTGTCTGATGGGTTTGGATTTTGTTTCCTGTTGCTTTTCAAGTGTCTTGAGTTGCAATATTAAGTCATTTATTTGTGTTCTTTTCAATTTTTTGATGTAGGCACTAAGAGCTCTAAACTCCCCTCTAAGGACAGCTTTCAGTTTGTCCCAGAGGTTGTTGCATTGTATTATCATTTTCTTTTAGTTCCAGGAATACTTTTATTTCTTTCTTAATTTCTCTTTTGACCCATTCATCATTCTGGAGTGTGTTGTTTAATTTCCACGTGTTCATGTGGTGATTTGGGCTTCTTCTGGTCTTGATTGTAAGCTTTATTGCACTGTAGTCTGATAGAATGCATGGAATTAGTTCAATCTTTTTGTATTTGTTGAGGTTTGTTTTGTGCCCCAGTATATGGTCGATTTTGGAGAAGGTTCCATGGGGTGCTGAGTAGAAAGTATGTCCTTTGGTGCTTGAGTGAAATTATCAGATAATTACATTTCATCAATAATCTAGCTTTGCATTAGATACCCTGTGAATCTGCCATTTACTCATTGAAATGCTCTTAAACTAGGAATATTAAAAATGTATTTTGTGTCAGCCAGCACTTTTCTTGGCATTGAGGATAAACATTGAGGATAAACATGGCATTGAGGATAAACTATTCTTGGCACTGAGCATGAACAGTAAATGGCACAGAAAAAAGAAATATTGTTAAAATGTAGTATTCATTGTAGTTGAGATTATAATAAATAAACAGAATGAATGTTTTTTCTCACATAGACAAGTAGTATGAAGAATAAAGCCAGAGGACAATGAAGATAACTGATGTAGGAAGGACTCAACATTTAAAAATCATTTTTCATGTTTGATCTCACTGAAACGATGACACTGGAGCAAAAAGAAGAGCAAATACTTATATGTGAAACTATATAGACAGAAAGAATGTTCTGGGCACAGGGAGTGGCCTGTACAAATGTTCTGAATTACATGTATGGCTGGAACATTTAAAGAAGAAATGAGTCAATGTGTCTTTTCAACTTGGGATGTTATAGGCCTTTGAAAAGTCCTTTGATAGAAATATGAAACCAGTAGATGTGTGAAACAGAGGATTGGCATGATTTGATGACATCATATGGCCTTTACTGTATGAAGAAGAGAATGAAATTGGGCTAATTGGGAAGATGGAAGAGCAGATCAAAGACTGTTGCTATCTTCTAAGAAAGAGATGACTGAATACCGAAATAGTAGCAGTACCCAAGGTGAAGATGAAAATGTTTAGATTCCAGATAAATTTTTGAAACTGGAGGCAATATAATTGCCATTGAATTGAATATAAAAAGAACTAAAAATTGTCCAAATTCTGATTTTTAACAAGTAGAGAGCTGTGACACAATTACATTCCCAAGTGGAATATAGAAATGGACTGTGTGGGAATCAGTATGTTCACTTTGATTTAATTATTAAATATCATGTAGATTGAAGTCTGAGTGGAGATATCAATTCCACTATGAAGAAGAGAGAAACTCGCTGTACCTGGAGGGGGAAATGAGGTCAAAGACGATATTTTAAATGTATACTGAGAATAGAAGCACGTTTATCTGTTGACAAGAAATGCACTCCAGAGAGAGAAAATTTGTTGTTGTTGATTCTTTGACTTAAGCTTCCAGAGCTCAAAAGTTGGTTATCAGTCAGAGAGCATAACACCTTTACTATTGGAGGCAATATAGTGGGATAAGATGGAATGTAGTTGTCTTATTTGTTAAGCATATTATTGAAGGAATTAATACACATTTATTTGATATGAGAAATATTTCTATCTATCATACTGTGTTTAACTGAAAGGCAGCAGTAGAGTGAGCTGGGATGGTTTCATGAATGAGATACATTTGAGAAGGTCTATGAGGCTTGGGAAAGATTGAGACAGGATGCAACTGACAGAATGTGAGTGCTGAAGAATATCTTAGCAGCAGCAAAGTAAAAAAAAAAGGTGATATAAAACAAATCTCAGAAGGCATATATAATTTAATGTAAGGGTCAAGGGAAAATAAATCAAGAAGAGAATATGTATGATAGAAGTCATGCATTATAGAACTGATTCTTCAGGAAGCAATGGGGTTTCACATGATATGCATATATCTAGCTTAGGCCAGATATTTTTCTGAAAAAATTTAAAAAAATACAATGTGAGCCTAAGTTAAGACAAACATAATCATAATATAAAATTTCATATATATGAAAATATAAAATACAAAATTTGTGGTCACATGTAAGGCATGTTTCTCTTTCCAAGTGTATATATAATTGATTGAAAAATATTGTTATCATCTTCCAGAAGTTAGTAAGACATGGAGAATTTTTTAAGTGCAGAGGTAGTGGCTTATAAAAGAAGCTGGGCATGGTGGCGCATGCCTTTAATTCCAGCACTTGGGAGGCAGAGGTAGGCAGATCTTTGTAAGTTCGAGGCCAGCCTGGTCTACATAGTGAGTTCCAGGACAGCTGGGGCTACAAGGAGACCCTGTCTCAAAAAAAAAAAAAAAAGGTAGCTCTATTCATCTCTATTCCCCCTTCCCCCATTTGACTTCCCTTCTCCCTCTCCAGTCCAAGCATCACCATTATCTCTTCCATCACCCAGTAACACTCGCCTCCCACCATCCCCCCTCTCTTGACTCTCCTGAGTTCCCTCCTCCCCCTTTGTGGGCCCCTGCTTGCCCCCCCTCCTGCCCTCCCATCAGTACACTCTCACCTTCCCCACTTCCCCCTGCTAAATCTGTTCCCTACTATCCCCCACTTTCGGGTCCTTTCTTTTCCTTTACCTCAATGTTTCCTTTCCATTTTCCTGGCTCCTTGGGGGACTAGGGAAGCCAGAGGGACGTGTGTTGCCTCAGAAAACTCCTGAGAAATTCACATAGTGTCTAAACATTAGTCCATATGTATGAGGTCTGTATGGTCAGGAACACAGGGCCAGTAGGAGAGACCTCCTTTCGAGTGTTTGGTCGGAGTGATCCAAGAGACTCCCCAAATAACACAAGCTATTGCTAGAGCTCTTGATTTTCTCCCAGAACTGGAAGATAAGACTTTAGTGCTGAAGACAGGACACACTTTGTAAACAGGACTTAGAGCAATGAAGCAGGAACTGACATGAAAACCTTCTTTTCTACCTGAAATTTAACTCCCATAAGTTCTGGAAGATGCTATGCAAGCTGATAAAGGACAAAATCAACCAATGGCCCAACCCAGCATCAAAGCCACCATAACAACCAGCAGAGCGAACTACCTCTATTGGTGTAGTAACGACACTGTTATCTGGGGCATAATCAACAGCTATCTAATTAAACTTAAGGCCTCCTCAATGGGAGTGAACTCACTGGTGGCACTGTAAAGTCATCCAAATACACATGACTGGAGAGGCCTTAGATCCTAGAGAAAACCCTATCTCTGTCATATCTCTAGAAAAAGGAAATTCCTCACTGTATGCTAAATATAGATCCTTATATTAACAGGGAAGTATACCATACACCACTCATCAAAGAAGCTTTCTTTTGCAACAGGTGGAGGGAACTACAGGATTCCACAACTGGTCAGACACAGAGAATATATGTCTTAGAGATGTCCAATCCTAGGTGACATATCTACAGTGGAACATAGCAGGACACGGGGTAGAGAAAAAACTAGTTCATCCCTCAACTTTCACCAGTGAAGCCTCCTTATACAACAGAGTGTGATGTACACAAAAGGCCACAGTTGACCAACTTTTAAAGAATAAGAGGCTGCAGAGTATGTGTCCCTAGATAGGACACCCATGGCTCAGGGACCACTGAAGAGCAAGGGTTAGCCCATGAACACAGGGAAGCAAAGGCTTTCAGACCACTGGAAGCTTGCACGTTTGAACTTATGGCAATTGTGGCACTGTGCACAGGACCCATGCCAACTCAATCAGAGAAGGTCCCAGAGTGGAATGAGGGAAATGGGTGGCCAGTTGGCCCTAGTCGGGAAACTATTGGAGACTGATCACTACTGAGTGAGGGGGAGTAGGCCATACCAATGATCTCTAGATGGGCTGAATAGACTCCAGTGGATGAATTTGCACCGAAGGACATCTGGGTACTAGGCCTTAATGTGTATAGCAAAATACATGAGGTCCAGTGTGGGGGTGGGGTAGCATGGATGGGGGAAGGGGGTGGGTCTATATTTGATTAGGAAATGTTGTATGAGGTGAACAAAACTCAATGCAAAATTTTAAGAAAGAAGATAGACCATTGTTAATTTTTGACCTTAAACAGATTTCTAAAAAATATGAATAGTTACATGGAAAATGAGTTCATATGACTTCATATGAGTTTTGAAATTGTTGCACAGGAAAATCTTTGCAGCTAAAGGAAAGTATTCACTATGAAAACCTTCTAGACACCAAGGAGGAAGGATGGAAGGATCTTTTCACTTTTATATTACCATCAGTATTCAGCTCTGATACACGCAGGCACAGTGGAAGTTCAACCTTGTCACGAATTATCATTCAGGCACACAGACCTATGTGTCTCAAAGGAAAATAAATAATGGGAATAAGTGGAGGTGTAAAGAAGAAAAGGTGCCTGAAATCTCTAATTAATTGTGCTGTGTCTCCCCCATCTTCAAAAATGTAGATAGGTTGACAGTTCTAAAACTCAAATGTGAAATTTGCAAGTCCCAGCTAGTTATCTTTAATTTATGAAAAAATAAAACAAAACAAAATAAAACCAAAAAACCTGATGTACTCTTGCTTGGTAAGAAAAGTGGAGAATACAGGACAGTAAAACATGAGGTTTCCAGGTGGTAATAAACTTTGTGGTTAAGTTTTTCATTTTTAGGACTGGAGAGATGGCTCAGTCAATAAATGTACTGCTTGTTCTTCCAGGGGATTCAGGTTCACTAATCAGCATTCACATGGCAGCTAACAACCCTGTGTAACTCCAGCTCCAGGTGGTCTGATGCCCTATAGCCTCTGCAAGCACTGAATGTACATGGTGCATTCAAAACATTCATGCACATAAAAATAAAAATAAATAAGGAAAAAAATTAAGTTGTTCATTTTTCAAGAAAGTGAGAAATCAAAATTTTGATGAGAAGTCTTCAGCAATGCCACACAAAATTATTGTGTAAGTGGTACAAAGCACATATTATGTAGGGCACATTAATCCACAAACAGCTGGCAGGTCATCTGCAGTTACTTTTGAAGTAGTCAGTGGACATTTGATCACCATTTCACCTAGACTTATACCTCAACAAAAAATGCTAAAAATTTCCAAGTATCCTTACCAAAACTCACCTCTCAAAATGAATCTGTCTGATTTTCTTTGACTCAAGCATTTATTCAACTTTTTATTTTGTTTGCTTTTAATTTTATTTTGACTTTACCTATGATAATATTTTAGGAAAAAATTGAGTACACTATTCTCAGATGGTAAAAAGAAGTTGTGAATGACTTTGGTAGCACATTTTCACACTTAAAGATATATTTAACTTTATCAGGATAGTATAAATGTTTCTAAAATTTAAAACCACAACAAAATTTGTTTGTATAGTCACCTTTGCTTGTTATATCCAGAAGCCTTTGTTGTGATTCACTCAACAGAAGGGATGCTGGTTCTAGACTCAGATGTTTTCCAATTGCACCTCCATCTCCATCATAATCAAATGTATGCACTGTCTAAATGTCCTTGTCCTCTAAGTCAATAGCAGAAAGCAAAAAAAAAAAAAAAAAAAAAAAAAAAAAAAAAAAAAAAAAAGTACAAAAAAAAGAAAAATGGCCAAAGAGATCAACAATTTTCAGT
>NW_008344644.1:3113424-3123748 GCF_000622305.1 Nannospalax galili
CCATTCATTAGCTCTGTGTGTACTAATAGGATTTAAAAGCACCTTGAGGCATCATTTTTCCAGAAGTTTATAACACGCATCAGCCTACTATCATGTTCATAGCTCTAAAATCAGATTGTACATGTACTTTTTTTCTTCATTTTTTTCATTTCTTCTCTCTCTCTTTTTTTCAGTTTTTGCTTTTGTTCGTTTGCTTGCTTGTTTGTTTTGAGAGGTCTCACTGTAGCCCCAGCTGGCCTGGAACTTGCTATGTAGACCAGCTGGCCTAGATCTTACAGAGATCCCTGCTTTTTGCTTCCTGAGTGCAGGGATTAAAGACATCACAATGCCTGGCTTAACATGTACTTTAATACAGTTTCTTTCCCTCCATTTTTACTGATCTGGTTTACACTAAAATTATTCTCATTAATTCTCTCAAATTTTGTTGTGAATAATAGTCAACCAAGCACTTTGTGAAAACACAGAATCTGATTCTGTTGGTCTGGGATCAGGCTTGAAAGTGAG
This sequence comes from Nannospalax galili, assembly GCF_000622305.1. Lineage (NCBI taxonomy): Eukaryota > Metazoa > Chordata > Mammalia > Rodentia > Spalacidae > Nannospalax > Nannospalax galili. The sequence goes on from NW_008344644.1 coordinate 3,113,929, forward strand.
GTTTTCCATTAGCTCTTAGTTAGTGCTGATGGAGATGGTCACCATACTTTGCCGAGAAAAACCATTGGCTGCTGTTAGAATCCCAGGCTCAATGGTCAGTCTTTCTTAGTGCTTACTGTCTTATTCCATTCTCTTTAGTTTTGCATGTCACTCACCTCATGAGATATACTAAATATGAGTCATGTTTCACTAACTGTCCTCTAGCAACCTTAAATATCTTCACATGGTACCACTTCTTTTCCAGAATGGCAGCGACTTTACAGGACCAGGCTGACCGCACCTGCTGTAGATTACATTGCTTTGCCTTTCGCCTGAAGGTACCAATACTTCAAACCAATTTAATATTGAAAATGTGAAGTTTGAGATTAACTTTCCTGCATAAGTTAGGCAATTAGAAAAAAAAAGTGATCCCCTTCCCAGTCACCTTTACCATGTAGACCTCTGGGGTTAGTTCAGTATTGGCAGACTTTGAGGTTAAATATCACCCTTCATAGTCTCCAGGCTATTTGTCTTTGCCCCTCCACCCCACTCACTCAAGAAGGTTGTGGAAAGAAAAGCCCAATGTTGTTTTCTTAATCAGAAAAGGCTCTAACACAAAAGCAGTATGTGGTTTCCCATGTCTCCTGAGATTTGGCCTGGTATTACTCACTATATTGTCAAATCTTTGATGTACATTCTTCATATTTTTCAAAATTTATTTTTTCCTGACTTGTTACTTTTTCATGGAGAGTTGTTCAAATCACTTTACTTTTCTGTTCTCAAAAATTAGTTTTCAATACTTAAAATAATCTTTACATCAATTCACAAAGATGATAGGGGCATGGGGGAGAAGTAGGAGGGTCAGAAAAGACTCCACTCCTTGCTTCACAGTGTTAGCTGCAGTTCCATCTGCTCTTGGAGTCTGAATTTCTGGGACTTTCAGGAGATGGTGAGAGGGTGTTCTTCTCCAAGCCTGATATAGTAGGGAGTCTTAAACTGAGAGATTTCCCTTTAGCAAAAAGGTTTGATCCTTTCCTCCCTTATGGTCTTCCCACTCTTCAACTAGATGTAGGCACAATTTTCCTCATCCCTCCATCTGTCCTTCAACACCACTATCTGGTTCAGAACCTCCACAAACATGGTACGTGCGCTATACAAGAAAGAGTCTTTCTCTCTACTGGTGGCCTCCATGGCCTTCCTGCCGATGAAGCTTGGAGAGGATAGGAGGAAGTTAGCACTCTGCATTGCACAAACACTGTGCTCCCTACCCTAAAGAGCCCTGGTTGTGGTAGAAAACTGAGAAAGATCACCTTAAAATACACTAGTGTTTTAGCAAACATTTTCAGGAATTAGCATATTTTGTTGCAGTTGTTCACAATGTTATAATGGGAGAGGGTAGGCCCTTCATCCAAGGTGAACTGGATGTTGATGGGCCATGGCAAGAAAAGATGTGCTGAGCATACCAGAGGTAGGCTAGGTGCTGATCTATACTATTGGATGCTATCATGTTATCAAGCAGCAGGGTCTCCAGGAAAAGAGCAACCATTGAGATGGCTGTGGTCAGACCTGGGAACCTCTGAATCGTCAAGGTTCCTTCCTGGGCCACTTCCAGCTGAGATCTGTTTCAGGATGCTGTCCTATCATTGCATCTTTAATTTCTTGGTGAATGTTATGGGTAGGAAGAGATGCTTCCTCCCATATTCCCTACAATCCTAAATACAGCAGAAGTCTCCATTTTTGTGCTCCAGAGAATAATTCACACCCACTCACAGGTAGATTGAGCAAGTCCAGGTTTATCTCAGTTGGCAAGTAGGCAAAGGCAAAGTATACCCTTTAGAGTGAAGGGTGGACCAAGACAAGTGGCATTAGCAAATGGCTACCTCTAGTATCTGGGCTTAGAAGTCTTACCCTACTATATTACCTTCCTTGCCCACACCTAGGGCAGTAATGGGTAGTCCCCTTCCTTAAATAAGTGGAGGCTTTCCTAGAGGGTATCCTTACCCACAATTTACTCTGTTACAATTAGCAGTAAAAGATGCAAGAATATGAAAAGTATAAAGTTGTAACTACCCATAAAATAGAGTTTACTAAGAAAAAGGGCAATTGTGCTTTGCATGTGCTCCCCAAGAAAGGTCTTCGGGGGAGCTGGATGGAAACTGGAGAGGCTGACTTTGTTGTTTTTCCCTTGTTCTTATCTGGTCACTTATACCAATGCTCAGGGAGCTAGAAGCAGTTTTGTCTACCTCCTCTTTGACTTGGGAAAATGTAAGCCTGATGTTTTCATGGAGAATGACTAAGTCTCTTGTTTAGGGACATGGAATCCATGCACTGGCCCACAGTCTTGTTGACATGGTGGAATTTGACTGGTATGACTTTGAGCCTCGAACGGTAGGGTGTAGTGTATCCTGCCTCTCTGGAACTGGGCTTATAGACACTCTGAAACTTCACTTCCTACCAAACCAAAGAAAGGATGGCCCTTTACCTCACTACCCCAGTCTCATGGCCTCTAGTGGTGCAGCACCTGGAGGTAGACAGGCATGCCTTGCTTTGCCCTGGCATCCTGGCCATAGTAATCTTCTAAAGTCTAAACACCTTTTGAAATGGGTTTCCCTAAACACAATATAAACTCTATAAGAAAAGGATTGTAGTCTCTTTTCCATACTAGTCAGTCTAGAATCAGGAGATATTAGGTGCTTGAAGCAGCTGATGAATGTAGGAAGCCTGTCCTATTGAGCAAAACTAGTAAATCACGACTAACTAATGGTGCAGGCAAGCAAGAGAGGTGCTTCTGGAGAGGTTCTCCTGGAAAACCAGAATCAAATGTTCAGCTGTAAAGGTGTGCCCATGCTCCTGATACCAGATGGTTCATCTTCACAGCACACTTGGGACTGGAATGAAATATACAGGGCAACTAGAAAGAAAGGATATTTTTTCTCTTCAAAAAGAGCTTTTCTTCTACGGAAAAAAAAACTTTCATATATCTTCTTTGAGAACTTTAATATCAATTATTAAAAGTAGCCAGGCTTCCTGCCAAGAATTTCAAGAAAATCATTGAAAGACATGATACTATATCATGGTGTGTCATTTATGAGATGGATATTACATTTTTCTTTGAAGCACTCAGATTTTGAATGTGTGATTGGTTTCTCTGGCCCTCTGAGAATGGGAAAATGTGTAAAAATTAAATTTCTATAGTGGCAAGAATAAATGATTCAACAGCTCTGCTAAAGGCTGGCACACTGATTCATTTCTATAGTTTAATCATTTGTAAAAGCAGACTAGTAATAGCTACTGCAATATTGTACAGCTGATGGCTTTCAAAAAAATTTGAGATCCCTGAAGTGAAGTCAATTAAAAATCATGAAGCGCCAGGCGTGGTGGCACACACCTTTAATCCCAGCACTCTTGAGGCAGAGGCAGGCGGATCATTGTAAGTTCAAGGCCAGCCTGGTCTACATAGTGAGTTCAGGTCAGCTGGGACTACAAGGAGACCCTGTCTCAAAAAGACAAAAAGAAATCATGAAGATTATTACAAGTAGTTTTTAAACCATCTGCCAAGAGCAGACCCAGCTCTTCATATATAAGCAGTAATTGTGGGGGTCTTTGTGTAGCATTATATAAAATTCTTTCCATCCTGAGCTTACTTAATATTAAAATACTATATTAAATAATCTTATAAAATCTATTTATTTATGTTTATTATTTATTTTGGAAGAATGTAACTCTGAAGAGCAGAATAGCAAGGAATCCTTTGTAGTCTAAGCTAGCCTTGAGTTCTCAATCTTTCTGATTCAGCTTCCCAAGTACTGGATTACTGGTGTGACACACTATATATGCTGCATTTTTAATAGTCTTTTGTTCCCCATCTCTTCAGCCTACATGGAATATTTAGACAAAATGCTAACATGTTATTTTTCAATATATCATTGTGCTTTTTCTTAGTTAAAGAAAGTACAACTATTTTTCTGTGTACTTAGGATATGCTCCAAGTGATAAAATGCCACAAGAAGTATATAGCCAGCTCCTTGAATCTATATGGCCTTTAGCAAAACTATCATTCCAATAAGAAGTTGAAGTCATTTTTATATAGGAGAGAAAGCATTAGATATTAGATACATCTGGGCCAGTTGTGATCCAGTCAAACTGATATGTGAAATAACTAACAATATTCTGCAAACACCTTAGTAATGTGGGAAATTCTTGCATGTCCATAAAAGAGATGAAGTTGGATTTAAAAGTAAACATAGAAAATGCCTTGAGGTACTACTAACATATCAGGTCTTATACAACCACTGGATGTAAAAGTTAGGACATTTCTATTACTGCTGTCCATAATAAGTGACACTAGAGTCCCTTCTTCCCAATTGGATTAACTTAGTTTGGCCTGTAATCCAAACCATTCAACTAATTCATATCATCCTATCTTTTTATTCTGCAGAGAGATTAAAATGGACCTACATTTCTACCACTTTCAAAATATCTGTAGGGCCACACATTGCAAGCCTTGATAACATCAGGTATCCCCTAGGTGATGTTCACTCAACTCCTTCAGAGATTAACCTGAAAAGTAGGAGGCTTTGCTCGATTTATATCAATGGCACCATTACATAATGTATAATGTACCATATTAACTTTGTAATTTCCCAGAAAATTTTCCCACCTCTGACCCTGTTTCCTCCAGGAATCTGTACACCTGGCATCTAGCCAGTGGATAGATGGACCAGTGGATAAGACCTTGAAAGTGTCACTCAGCTTCCCAAGCACTTCCTAAGTGTATGCATAAGCATTCTTCAGAAAACTTTTCATGAATTTAAACACACATTTTTTTATTCTAGCTTTTCATGAAATAAATATGTAAGTATTCAAGATAATTGGACTTTTCCACCTTAAAGTTAAGAAGAGTAGCATTTGGAAGATTTGAATATATAACTCAGTTTCAGTTTCACATCAAGTGGTAATTACACATATGGAAAACAGTAACTATGAGAACCCTAGTGAAAAGGGGAACTTTGAATAATTATATATAATCATAATATGCAAAAACTGGTTTATTAGTCATATAACATAACTAAAATCCTAAACCATGTGACTTAAAGCACCAAATACTTCTTCCATTTATTATATCATTAGCATCATCATCTCCACTACCACCATCTCTTTTGTGATGCTTCATGTTGACAAGCATAGTTCTGCTGGTCACAGCTAGTTCACTGATGCAAATTGTAGCCAGCAGGGGGATCAGTTGGTCATAGTGTTTAAAGGGCCTCACTAAAGTCTTAGTTGTGATGCTGGAGTCCAGGCAGTTGCTTTCAATGTAATCATATCTTCTGAAGCTGCTTTAGAAAATTGAGATATCAGAGTACAGAGAAGGCAAAATTGCTAGGTTAAATTGAGAATTTACATAACACTCCTACCACATTGTTATTGTGCTCATTGTTTGATTTTTTGTTGTTGTTGTTGCTGTTGTTAAACTAACAACAACAACCTAACAAATAGAAAATTGTTTCAATTCTAGTCAAGGGGTGAAGAAATTTTTACCCCCTATTTCTAGACAGGCAGTATGGTAGTCCCACTGTGAAAAGCAGTGGATATGATTAGTTCGGATTCATCTGAGACTAGTGATTTAACAACCTGCCACACTGAGTAATCTATCTTTAATATAGCTCATAGTTTCCAAGTGCATTTGCTTGTCTTCCTCAACTGCCTCCTTCCATGCCCTTCCTTATTTTCGCTTCCTCACCTGCCTCTCTTCACCTATTCCCCTCATCCTTCCTACTCACTTGCCTCTTCTCATCTGGCCCTCTTTACCTGTCCTCCTCATCTTCCTCTCCTCACCTGCCCTTTGTCTACCTTCCCAGCTCTTTTTCTCCACTTGCTTTTCTTCTCTTGCCCCTCCACACTTTCCCCTCTTCAAATACCCTTATCCACCTCTGGCCCTCCTTACCTTTCCATCCTCATTTCCCCCTCCTCTCCTGTCTCTCATCTCCTCCTCATCACCTCCTCCTCATCTCCTCTTCCTCAGCTCCTCATCCTCATCATCTGCCCTTCTTTGTTCTCCATCTTTATAGTTCAGGAAACTTAAGATCTAAAATGTAAGTGATGCACCCATCCAGACAGTTTCAAGACTGATCTAAAGTTAAAGATTGTCAAAGAAAGAATCATGAAGCTGGCCACAGACCCATGCTGTAATTCCAAGCACTTGGATGGTTGAGGCAGGATTGGTAGTTCAAAGCTATATAGTGAGATCCTGTTTCAGAAAGAAACAGGTGTGGTGGCACATGCCTTTAACCCCAGCACTTGGGAGGCAGAAGCAGGTGGATCTCTGTGAGTTCAAGGCCAGCCTGGTCTACACAGTGAGTTCCAGGACAGCTGGGGCTACAGGGAGACCCTGTATCAAAAAGGCCAAAAAAAAAAAATTATGAAGATAAGACATGTAGACACTCCTGATTTTTGAAAGAAAGGGGTGATAAAACTCAATCATAAACTGGAAAGTATAACAGTCATCAAAGTTAAAACATATGACTTTATTAATCCAATTTATGAAATATATTAAAGTAACAAAGCTAATTTTATAACTTAATACGTCTTTAGGAAAAACTTTAAATAAAAGTGATTTTCTCTTCCAAATTACAAATTTACTTTAGAGTAATTATGAAAAATCAATTGATAGTTACTATGTAAGAACTAAACTTGGTGATCTGAGTTTGATCCCCTAGACCCATATAGTAGGAGAACTGAATCCTGCACATTGTCCTCTAAGCTACACACACACACACACACACACACACACACACACACACACATACACACACACACATTTTAAAAAAGAAAACTTAATTGCAGGTACTTAAAAACTAGTGAGATTTCATAATTTTCTATATATGCAAGCTATTATAACTTCAATTCTTGCAAAGTCTTTAGCTCAGATATTTCTTATATGACAACAAACGTGATGCTTTGATTTCATCTTGGGATGAATGGCGCAACATGGGTAGACGCATTCACTTCCCCTTCAATGGTATGATTTCCTAGTAAAGTTTAGCTGCTAACTCTAATTAGACACTGGCTATTATCTACTACACTTGAATCTATCTGGGAAAGTGAGATAAGAATGATATGAAAAGGTTTTGTTCTTGGGAGTTACCATTTTATATATCCATATAAGGTACATACTAGTAGAGAATTTTAAAATTTAACTCTTCCTGATCAGGAAAAGAGTGTATCAGGCTAAGTGAATTAGATCCAAGCTACCATTTTGTTTAATTAAATCTAAATTTGAAAGAAAATCATTAGAGTGACTATATAATGAACAGAGAACAATAAATATTTAAATAGAAGCTCATGATTCCTTTTACAGGACTAAACTGATAATGTTTACTGTAAAATAAGGAGAAATTTCATGAAGCTCTACACCACCTTACTTCTATCCTTGTTCCTTAGATTTCTAATTTTTAGCCCATAAAGAAAATGCCCATATCTACTTTAGTGTTCTGTCTAGGTCAAAGTTAGTAGCAATCATGCATGGAGCCCTGCTTTCGATCCCAGCACCACACAAGAAGCCGGAGGATAAGATAGGCAGCAAAAACCCAGTCTCCAAACCAAAACGACCAAAAAATTCCCAAACCCCCAAACAAAAATTAAACACCTTCCGAGAATAAGTGAATTAACCCCAAACATAAGATTGAAAAAGAAAAGAGCTATTTAAAACCCAGAGTGATAAGGTCTTGAAGGCAAAGTCATTTTTGAAGGTCAACAGGAAAAAACGTGCTCTGGTCTTCAGATCTCGTTTCACAGTCCATTTATTTTTTCCAGCATGTAACTCATTCTCCTGTTTTTTGGTGAAGTTTGCCTCTGGGGGCAAGGATGGAAGGAGAAAGAGAATGTGCATCTCTGCAAAATAGTCCATATAATATTCCTTACAAGTTACAAATTTTTTTCTTAGTCGGCATACAGATTACCATTCACTTTTTTTCTTACTACTTCACTGGTTCTCTTCTATCTACAGCAGAAAAGTATATGGAATTAATGAGATGTTCTCTCAGCTTATTATTTAAGGACACAGTTTGAAACGTGTGATTCGTGGTTATGCACATATCAAATACTTATTCTCACAAAGCCTGAGCCTATTCTGAGGAAACAGTCAACAATGAATCCCCGTTCCTCCCATCAATCTATGAATATTACTGATTCCAAGGCCGTTCCCACTATGGAGCAGCTGCCCGTTTGGAAACAGCCAGTGCTATCTATGATCCAGAATTGTGTATCTAATTATGTCCTTCTTTTATTTATACTCACCTTTAGAAATACCTGCCTCAAATGGGGCCATCAGAAAGTTGTTTAAGCTTGATTATTTTGGAGAGCATTATTATCTCAACGAATTACTCCTATAGTTCTGATTTTGTAAGTCATATCCCAGTATATTATCAGATAATCTATCAAGTAATTGTTTTCTGATAAGTAAACCAATAATGTAACTTCATCTCTTAAGTAGCCATCTTTTCAAGTAGTAAATTTAGGGGATGGCGAAATGCCGCCGTGGTTAAGAGCACTTACTGCTCTTCCACAGGACACAGGTTTTTTTCCTAGCACCCACCTGGCTGCATAAAATTTCCTCTAAGGCCAGTTCCATCCAGCACAGAGCTCATGCTCTCTTCTTGCCTGTGTACGCACCACAGTCACGTGGGACACAAACAACTATAAATATACAAAAACAAAAAATATTTTAAATAATTAGTAAATTTAGTCACAGATTATAACTGTGTCTCTTTTTAGTTCTAAAACAAATAGAAGGCTCCATATCTACAACGTTGATTTTTGCAAAAACTTGGAAACTTGTTTCTGAAAACTTGTTCATGTCTGTGTATTAATTTGCTCCTAAATTTTAAGTTTTTGATTTTCTTTATGCTCAGAAGTTGAGACACAAAGTCAACAGTATCTGAAAAGTAAGGAGGCAACAAATGTAGGCTTGCAGATCCAGTGCTAACTATAATAATTCCATTTTATAAGAGGAGTGGGAAGATTTATGTTGTGTGCGGAGACTGAAAATGATAGTATTTGGTTTCATCTCTATTGTTAAGCAGCTGGGTTACTGTGATTTACCTGTTAGGCTTTTCTGTCTACATTTGTAAAATTTAAAACCAAAAAGGAACAGAGGGGTGAAGAGTGGGGAGGATTTGAAATCCCGGCTTCAAAATTTCTCATTACTGTGACATTTAAAAATCTGGATTTTACTTAGGTTCATTGTTGCACAATTTCCCATAATTCTTTACGTTGGTGTAATCCATTTAGGGTCCAGCGCAAGGTATAAACATTTAAAATTCTTACCCATTTATTAATGTATCACTTTAAAGAGTTTTAATCTAATTGCTCTGGAAGAGTTTTAAAGGTTAAAGGGTCTTTCTTATCTCCTGCTGGGAAATTTGTCTCAAAAGCATGTGGGGTCTTCCTTCTGCATTTTTAACTACCTGAACCATCCTTTCCTAGGCGCTTGTAAAATCCTCCCACCTTCCCTGAAAAAAAAAAAAAAAAGAAAGAAAGAAAAGAAACTACAAATCCCAGGAGGCCAACCTACGGACACCGCCCCTGCCACCCCCTTCCTCCCCCTCCCCGTTAGAGCCAGTCCACGAAAACTCCGTTGAGGCATCCCGGAATATGCCTGAAAGAACGGTCCGCCGTTCGCCTTGGCCTTTCGCCGCGGCCTCTCCGGGCGCCTTTAAGCGGGTGTGGAAGGCGCGGACTAAGAGCCGCGCGACGCAAAGCCGGGTGGGCGCGGCGGGCATCACCTGTTCACGGCGGCGCACGCGCAGTGCGGGCGCGGCGAGGGGGCGGGGCGCGGGGCGGG
>NW_008344644.1:3123884-3128159 GCF_000622305.1 Nannospalax galili
CGGGGCAGCGGGGCCGGGCCGCAGCTCCGGGCTCGGCAGGCTGCACGCCCCGGGGCGGACCCAGACTCGCGGGGCTCCGGCGGCCGCGGGCTTCTGGACCCGGGAGCGACCCGCCGAGCCATGGGCAACGAGGCGAGCTTGGAAGGGGAAGGGCTCCCCGAAGAGCTGGCGGCGGCCGCAGGAGGGGCTGGCGGCGCGGGGAGCGCCCTGCATCCCGGGATCCCGGCCGGCGTGGAGGCGGACCTGAGCCGGCTGAGCGAGGAGGAGAGGAGACAGATCGCTGCTGTCATGTCAAGGGCGCAGGGGCTGCCCAAGGGAAGCGGCCCCGCGGCCGCAGCGGAGTCGCCTTCTATGCACAGGCACGCACAGCATGATGATGTCCGGGCATACATGCACCGCTTCCCGTGCACATACGTGCCAGAACGGCGGTACATATATGTCGCCTCCCTTCATCCCTTCATTTTATTTCCCTGATGGGGTGGCGATAAAGAGATAAGCTTGGATGGGCGGAATAAAAATGATGCAGTGTAGAGTTTCTGCTGGGATAGCCAAGGGTTGCATTCTTGGAACTGTGATTTTTAGGTTGTGATTTTTTTTTTTTTCCCCTGTTGGAACCTCTTCCCTTTAGGGTGGTGTGGAGAGACGCCCTCCAGTGTTTCACTAATCTGGAAGTCTTCCATTAATACAACACAGACGTATCGGGAAATGGATAGAGCTAGGTTGGGTGTTTACCTGTGTGTTTAAATCTCCTTAGCGTTCAGGGGTCTTTTTCTCTGACCCCTCGTCTTTCATCTGAAAGATGTTTAATATTCCTGTAACAATACCCTTAACTCCCTCCACCCCCAGGTGATTTGTCCTCGCTTTCTAGCCTGTCCCCAGAGAATAAGAACTGCTTAGGTAAAAGGCACAGGATGAATATATCTTTTGTATTCAGTGAGAGACCCTAAAATATTTCGTGACATTAAACAGATGGTTTGGTCACAGCAGAGCAGGTGCTGTACATGTATTTCAGATTTAGCATATGCTGGTTTTTAAACCATTGCTCTTTTTATGCAAAAGTGACTTTCAATTTGTAGAAGAACATGTGAATTTGTATTACCTTAAAATCAGGTTTCACCACACACTTAAAAACAAAACAAGTGACAATTTGCACAGGTAATTATAAAAGCTAATCTGTAATATTAACAGTCATTTCCTCTTCAACTTTCCATTTTCCTGCTTCCCAATGAATTAGTTGCTTTCTAATTAGAGCAGCAAGAGGGTGTAATCATGCTTTCCCTGTCTTTAATATTGTAAACAAACCATTTAACTTCAACCCTTCCACAGAAAACAGTTCTCTTTCCATGGTCCTGAAACCATTTTTGATAACTAAAGGAAAATCTACATTTCACTTGAGATAATAAAAATATGAAAAAACCTGTATACACAGGTGTAGAACGCTCTACTTAATAAACTTAAAAACATTTAAACTTAGTCACAAGCAGGCAAGTAGTTGCATATATTTTTTTCAAATTTAATAGTGAATTTAATATAGGAGCCATTTAAATTTCTTAAGGCTTAGTGATAGTGTTTTCATGTAAAGTCTGTCGGGTAAAAATACCCATTTATCTTGAAAGAAACCACTGTTGTGAAAATTAGCCACGTTTTATGAAATGTCTTATTGTTTTAAGACCCGTATGTATTGAACCCTTACTTTAATATAAACTTTTTAATATAAACTTCATTGCCTTAAGTAGTTTACAATGTGAGCTCTTTTTCTCTTCTTGGTGAAACCTTGAATTTGAAAAAAAATCAAATATGCATTTACTGTGTCTTTTTAAAATAATTAGCTGCAGTATTTTTATTAGCCTTTTAGAAATATATACCAGGTCTATAATTTTTTTTAGAGAGGCACATGCAACAGGTCTCACATGCTGGTTGCAAATACAAATGTGATCTTTAGTGTTTAGATTCCTAGCTTTTCTTGTGTTCAGCAGATGGCTGAAAAATATTTCAGCCCATATACTGTTATTTTATTTTGTATTGTGTCATGGTATACTTTTAAAATTCCCCATAAACAATTTTGTCACTTTGGAATTGTTATTGGTAGATAGTCTGTGGCCTAAATAGCAACAGTATTTGACTTTTGCAACACATTTCTATTTTACTGAAAGATTTATACAAGAGGCACTTTTGGAAAAAATATCCCTATATATGATAACCACAAAATCACTTGATTTTCTTTTTTAGACTTTTTAGGGTCATTTTCATTAAATATATGCATATTCAGTGTTTGAATTTAAAGTTTTAGGCGATTAAGAGATGTTCCCTGGGCATAGTGGAGTTTATTTATTTATATTTATTTATTTATTTTTAAGAAGTAAAGATTGACATCCCCAAGACCTAACCTCTTGTCCTATTGATTTTACATGATTCATAGCAAATAAATATGCACCTCTCAACCCATGGGCATCTCAGGTTACTTGGCTCTAAATAAGGCTAATAAGACTTGTCTTACCTGTCTCAGAGAGTAATTTTGAGGGTGACTAAAATATTCACAGTGACATTTTACTTTATTTGAAATATTAAGCAGTGTGACAAATATAAAACCTGATAATCTCAAACCAGCAATAGACGGCTCTCAGCTATGGCTACAGACATGTTGTGTTGAATTATGCATTGTTAGGAGTTATCTTAGTGCATTTGTATTTCTTTACATATAGATTCATGATTGTGATGTGGTAGAAATTCTCCCATTAGAGGCCAGGAGGCTGGGTTTCTCTAAGTAGTTTTATGACTGAATTCTCACAGCTTTCTAAATCTCAAATTTTTATTTAGTATAAAAAATGAATAGCTATTTCTAAACTTGTTTTTATTTCTAATATAATTTGATGTGACTCAGCGCTGTCAAATGGACTGTTGTGTTACATTTTAAAGTATTTCATTCCAGCTGCTTTTATATTCCTGTATTTGCATATGACCAAAATAGCATTTTATCTGAAGTAGTTGGGTTTTTTTTTTTTTTTTTCCTACCAACTGCTGAAAGAAAAGTTCTAATCTGGGAATGGAAATAGTAAAGTGGAAAAAAAAAGATGTGGAATTAAACATGAGTGTGAGTTCAAGGCCAGCCTGGTCTACATAGTGAGCTCCAGGACAGCTGGGGCTACAGGGAGACCCTGTCTCAAAAGACCAAAAAAAAAAAAAAAAAAAAAAAAAAATGTGATAGAAGTTAATTCTGAAGTGATTTCCTTTGGTGCTCTTTGAGCCTCCCTACTGAGTGGCCATCTGTCCTACTGCTTTTTCTTTCTTTCTTTCTTTTTTTTGTTAGAGCAATAGGTCAAGTTCAGGTTCTTAAATTTCTTAAATGAATATGGAACGTATCTATTTAAATCTTGGAAGGCCTCTAGAAGAATTTGAATGGAAAAGAACTCAAGAACCTTTAATCTAGAGTAAAGTCAAAACCTGATACTATCATTCATTGTTTGCTCATTGTGAATCATCCATTTATTCATTAGATTTTCAAACATTAACGTTCTCCTAGTTGCCAGGTTTGGTTGTAGTTATGAAAAAATGAGTGAAATGTACTCTCTCTCTCTAGGAGTTTTCAGTTCAGTGTATAACACACAGATTGCATATTAGTTCATTTTTTTAGGTGAATGATTTTTATGACAAACAAAAATTCACAAGAACATATGAACTAAGATACCTTTAGAATTTCTTTTGCATTGAGCTGCCATCCCAATGATTTTGTTTCTTTCACTTAGACCTCTATTTTTATGTTTATTTACATAATTATATCAAAATCAAGGTTAAATTGTGACTATAAAGAATTTTTTCTTACAAGGGGATTTATTAACATAGTACAACTTAATATTTGTGAGATGTTTATGGTGTTTGTAATTTGCAGTACAAGTCAATTTAAATTTTGTTGTTATTTTTAGTGCAAATATTTGATATTCCAGAAGTTCTCTGTTTTGGTGTTACACATATATTGAGTTAAGTGAGGAAATATCACAAGACAATAATTAAGATAAGTACTTTCAAGAAATGGGAATTTAATAAAATTAAGAATAGATTTATTTGGATTCTTTTTAAAGATAAAATTCAAGGACCATATACAAGGATTCAATTTAATATAATTTCTAAATAATTACTTAGAGTTAAGTGATCACAAGACAATAATTAAGATAAGTACTTTCAAGAAATGGGAATTTAATAAAATTAAGAATAGATTTATTTGGATTCTTTTTAAAGATAAAATTCAAGGACCATATACAAGGATTCAATATTCAATTT